>NW_027142503.1:0-246306 GCF_026170545.1 Melanerpes formicivorus
TGATTACCTTATCAAAAAGTAACTAAAAAGAAAAACAACAAAAAGAAAGAAACAAACAAAAAAAGCCATAGGAATATTTTCTGTTTGAAAAGTAAACCAATCGTAGTCTTCCAAGTCTTTCATACTAGTAATCAAATGATTCTTTTAGGTAGAGTGAAGCCGTCGCTGTTGTGCTGGGTTGCACCCATCCTTGATGGGGACTGAACAAACCCAAACCCCAGGTAGGCAGAGCGAGTCTTGGTTTTCCCCCTCTCAGGAGGAGGGGTGCTCTGAGTCAGAGGTGGTCTATTCCACTCCCCCTTCCCCATAAAAAGGGTGGACATCCTTTACTACCCTCTCTTTCCCTGCTTCGACTGCTGTAGAGAGATCATCTGCTGCTGCAGCTGCTTCCTGCACTGACCAGGTGGTGAGGGCCTATTTTCCAAGCTGCATCCAGGCTTTCTAGAGGACTGAATCCACTTCCATCCAGGGAATACAAAGCCATCCAGGCTTGGTTTTGTGTATTTTCCTACTTATCCTTATTCCTTACCTTTGTAAATTCTTCCCATCATTGCTATATATATATTTTATTAAAAAATTACCTCTTTTACATCTGAACTGATTCCAGACTATTTCTTTCATGAATTTATCTATCCTCTCCCCTACTTGATTTTGGGTTTTTACCTTATTGTACTGGGCAAGGGAGAGGGAGGAATCTTCATCTGTTACCATTTGGGCGTTCAGACTCTGGGTGAAGCTCAAACCAGTACAGCTGTGTTTAAATTCACAACACTTATTTCCCATGGTAATCAGGAAGCAAAGGACAGATGTTAGTGAACACTTTTGAGAAAGACAGTATGTCACATTTTTTTATATTTTCCAGTGCATCTCATATATAAGGTTGGTGAGACTCTGGAACAGGTTGCCCAGGGAGGTTGTGGATGCCTCTTCCCTGGAGGTATTCAAGGCCAGGCTGGATGAGGCCTTGAGCAGTCAGACCTAGTAGAGAAGTGTCCCTGCCCACCATGAGAAAGTTGAAGTAGATGATCTCTAAGGTCCCTTCCAACCTTAGCTGCTCTATGAGTTAATATGCATTTCCATGTGTATTTACTAATTACATTCCACCACTCACCTTGCAGCCTGCTCCCTACTCAATAGCTCTCCAGTTTGGCTAGTAGTATGCTATGGAATGTGTGTTGAAAGCTTTGCTAAATGACATCTGCTTGCAAACAACATAAACTTCTCTCCCTTCACAGCATTGGTCATTGCATCATAGAGGGCACAAATTACCTTCCAGAACTTTGTGTGCATGAAAACAGCTTCCACCAGGATAACCTTTTGGAAGATGAAGTAAGCCTGTGCCCCTCAATTTAAGAAGGACATTGAGACTCTTGAACATGTCCAGAGAAGGGCAATGAGGCTGGGGAGAGGTCTTGAGCACAAACCCTGTGAGGAGAGGCTGAGGGAGCTAGGGTTGCTTAGCCTGGAGAAGAGGAGGCTCAGGGGAGACCTTATTGCTGTCTACAACTACCTGAAGGGAGGTTGTAGCCAGGAAGGGGTTGGTCTCTTCTCCCAGGCAACCAGCACCAAAACAAGAGGACACAGTCTCAAACTGCACCAGAAGACATCTAGGCTTGAGGTGAGGGGAAAGTTCTTCACAGAGAGTGATTTGCCATTGGAATGATGTGGTAGGTTGAGAGACCAATTTTTCCACCACAGGCAAAAGAGAAGACTCTGACAAATGGATTGCAAAAAGGGCAGAAGGTTTAAATGTAAAAACAATGAATGTTTTACAGAGAACCACAAGCACTGTGACAAAAGGGAGAGAGATCCCAAAACATACCCAAGAACATCCCACCCCCACCTGGGGGTACACCCAAGACCCCCAGGGCTCCTTCTCCCCCGCAACCCGGCCTTGGGCCTAGCCAGGCCCAAGAGAGGCAGCTTATGCCATTACTCAGGCAGCAGTGAGGGAAGAAAGAGGCAGAGAGAACCTCCAGCTGATGTTTTATAGGGGAGCAGGGCATTATGGGATAAAATATCTGGCTTCTTCTGCCCACCCACTGGGCTGGCCCCTTCTGGGACATCCCAGCTGTGGCTTGTGCAGTGGCATCAGGGGTGGGGTGCCCTCAGCCTCAACCATCACAAATGTGCTGCCCACGGACTTGGTGGAGTCACCATCCCTCTAAGTGTTCAAAAAGGGATGGGATGTTTGCTTGAAGCCATGAGGTTAGTCATGAGGTGTTGTGTAATAGGTTGCACTTGATGATCTCTTACTGATTCTATGATCAGCCCATGGCACAGGCTGTCCTTGTTATCTTTCTTGAAAGATAGATAGCATCTCAGTTGAATACATAGAAAGATTTCTAAGCTCACACATCTTTGCAATATAGTTATATGCTGGGGTCTTTTAATGGGTGTGTTTTTTGGTTGTTCTAGTTGCTTTAGTTTGTTTTGTGTTTCTTTTTCCCACTAAAATAAAATGTTTGATGTTCTCATATTGAAGTTAACCATTACAGTACTTATTTCTTCATATCATTACTCTTCTTACTGAAACAAACCAAACTTTGCTAGATCTCTCTAAAACAACCCAACCGAAAAAAAACCCAACAGAGTGGCTTCTGGTTATCTGCAGTTCAATAGGGGTCAGCATTGTGCTGAAAGGTTTTGGACAGATGGGTGGAGTCCAAGGGCATGAGATTTAACACATCTAAGTGCTGGATTCTACACGTTAGCCACAACAACCCCATGTAGTGCTACAGGGTGGGATCAGAGAGCAGCCAGGCAGAAAGGGACCTGTAGGTACTGGTTGACAGTAGGTTGAACATGAGCCAGCAGTGTTCCCAGGTGGCCAAGAAGACCAATGGCATCCTGGCTTGGATCAGGAACAGTGTGGTGAGCAGGAAGGTCATTCTGCCCTGTACTCAGCACTGCTTAGGCCACACCTTGAATCCTGTGTCCAGTTCTGGGCCCCTCAGTTTAGGATCTGTTAAAAAAATTTTAAAGGCATAGCCTAAAATTTGAAGTTCTTCACAGAAAGAGAGATTGACCATTGGAATGGGTTGCCCAGGGAGGTGGTGGGTCACCATCACCGAAGGTGTTTAGGAAGACACTGGATGGGTTGCTTGGTGCCACGGTTTATTTCATTAGATGGCATTGGATGAAAGGTTGGACTCAACGATCTCAAAGGTCTTTTCCAACCTGGTTAATTCTATTCTATTTTACCATTAAATATATGGTTGATGCTTCTGTGAAACACAGGACTTTTAAAGTGTGCTTTGAACAACTGTGCAGCTCACTTTACAGCTGGGCTATTCTGTAGGCATGACATTCATTGGCATGTGCACACAGTTTATACATACTACATATATGAAATTCCAGAAGGGATCACAATATGTAAACTTTGCTTGGACATCAGTGGTATCTTATAAAGTATTTTCATGCAGGACTGTGGAATCTCCATCATTTGAGGGGCAATTCTAGGGAACAACAATCTCCTAACTTTGCATTGATAAATGATGTGCTTCAGGTAAGATGTAAAACATAGATCCTAAATTCATAAAGTCAACAATTTCCTCAGAAAAGCGCGTGTTTTCCAAAAGATGGAATCAACTCTTTCCCCTACTGATTCCCAGCTTCTGTCACTCTCAGTTTCCTTGTCATGTGCAGCTGCAGCTGGAAATTTTGTTCATTCTCCTTTTCAGTCATTGTCTCTCAAACAGCTCCTGCCTTGCAGAGAGACACAAAGTAATTGGTCAATTGACTTCATGTTAGATGGGATGAAGTGATTGTTGTATACTGCTAGCAGAGCTCTTCAGGTTGAAATGAGCTTTAAGAAGATGAGGCAACATTATTCTACAAGCCAAGGAGACAAAGAATAACAATGTTAGCAGACTAAGGAATGAGCGGCTCCAAAATTTGCTATCCTTTATTCTCACAATGCACTGAGACATGAGCTAAAGGTGCAAACCCAGGCTTACCAGCACTACAGCATGAGGTGTTAACTTACAGTTTTCTGGGTATTACAAAACTTCAGTTAGGTCTCAGAGTAAGATTTATATACTGCACTTCACTGTGGATGAGTCAATGCACATCAGTGGCATCAGGAGTGAGGTTTTGTAATGGTGAAATGTACTTCTGAATCTTTTTGGATTTTAAGGCTCATCGACTAGGACAGGTAATCAATTGCTGCGTCTCCAAAGGCCCATAGGTATTGACTTTGGTCTCCAAAAGGCTTTATAAAGAGTCGTTTGGGGGATACTTTCACTTCAAATTGAATAGTGGACCATTAAATCTCTTTAGCAAAATATGGGAACTAACATTAGATGTCAATGCTCCTTCTCCATTTTTAAATAGAACACAAGTGTTCCTGGCTGAAGACAAGGTTCTTAGAAGGATCCCAGCTTGTTCTTTTTCTCTGGCAGATTCTTTAAATTGTTAGAGATTTTATTTCCCCTACAGAAAAAAAAAAAAAAACGCTTTAGTTTTAAAATACTCCCTCTGGTTCTCCCATAGGACACCACCACAGGTACCTCCTTAACATTAGGCATGGATAAACTGCACAACTCATGGTGAGAAAGGAGGAAGGGAAAAGATGTGGCCATCAATTAGTTTGATACCTATGTCTTGGTTTCTTGCCTACCAATCTGATGGTGATGAAAGGAGATCAGAAAATCTTAAACTGTGGCTTTTTGTCCCATGCTACCTATCTATATAGAAGATGAGAATAACTTTTTTACTCTGCTGAAAAAGGAAAGATACCAATTGAATCTGTATGATTAATAAATGTGGAAGACTATGTAGTAATGCAGCAATGTAGGCTGTAGTAAACTTTTTGTGACTCATTACTGGTTCTCACAATGTTCTACATGAAGTTTAGGTATTATAACATGTACAAAGTTAAGTTTTACACAAATACATTAGCCAAGTAAAATATCTATAGTTTTCTTGTATGCAAGGTGTTTCCTGTGACATATTTATCATGTCCAGGATCATGCATCCTACTTGGTATTTTTGCTTCAGTAAAAAAACCACACCAAAACCCCCAAAACAAACAAACAAAAGGCAAGAAAACAACAGCAAAAGAAAAAAACCAAACCCCCCAATGTGCCTCAAAATCTTTTGTAGTTTCAGTTTATGCTTGCAAGTCAGCATCTTCAATGTGTCCTTAGCCCTCCCACCACCTGGCACTGCCCTTCGTCTTCTACACTGAGTCAATCCTTCATCAACCCAGTATTGTGAGAGTCAGGACACTGCATGACAAACTAGGGAGGGCAACAAAGTCAGGTATCAATGTCACAGTGTTGGACAACAGAGGGTGTAGCCCTGGTTTACCAGACAGTTCTTGATTCTTCCTAGCTGTCATGTCTTCGAGTCCAAAACCATGTATAAATATCCTGTTTTACATTTGTCTGCCCTATCCTTCCAGAAAGAAGACCTAGGAGTCTTACCCAGGAAATGGTAAAAGTTGGCCTCAGAATATGTAGTGATACTCCCTGCTCCAAAATTAGAAAGGGAGTACTAATGGCATGGCTGGGTGTTTGTTCAGAGGGAAGGGTCAGGAGAAGGCGTGGTGAGGGTAATGGGTTGCACAAAGGGTACTGAGACCTTCATGCATTGTGAAGTATAAAAATGATATTTTATTATCAGGAAAAAAACTCCCTTGTCATACTGAAGTTATATTGGCTTCAAACAGACTGTTTCTCAAGAAGAGGAGTCCCCATTTAGCAGAAGAGACAGACTGTCCATGCCACTGGAAGATAAATATACAGATTGACAGGCAGGGCAGACAGACCAACAGTCTGTCCAACAACTTCCCAAAATGGAAATTCTGAGCTTCAGTTCTCTGTGAAGAAAAGCTCTGTATCCTCTCCTTCACCTCCCCTCCTTTACTGAACATCTTCTAGGCTTCTCTCACTGCCTTGACCTTGGGAAGTGGCAGAGTTTCATCAGGCATTTGGAGAGGTAACATAAACCAGACCTGCGATCTTCATCAGATGCATAAACTCTAGGAGAGCAAAGGCCTTTTGTTGGAATACTGCATAAATAAGATGTATAATGCCACACTGAGGACAGACAGTGAAAATTCCATTTTTAGATATTGAACTATGCCCAAATGATATATCCAAGGAGATTTATATGCACCGAATAATACATGTACTCTTCTCAACAAGCACCAGAGCTAATATTTAAACCTCTCATCACTCTTATTATCATGCTATTTGTGTGTCTGATAGTGTTTATTTTTCTTTATATGTCCCTCCCTAAACCTTACTTCCCAGGCATTTTTAGTCTTGGAAGTTTATGCTGGTTTGACTAGCCATATTACACACTAATTTACCTGTATGGTCAAAGCTGATCCAAGTCTCTGAAATAATATCTTGGGTTTCCTTTTGGCATCTTGTTTTGTGCTAGTCTCATCTTTGCTCGTACTCTACCTGTTCTGTTCTTTTCAACAGCAGAGTACCTTCATTCCCCACCGCCCATCTCTCCACTGAACTTTCTACATAATTCTGACATCTAAGATTTGTCCAAAAATTTCCTGTGTGGATGTCTGCCACTTCATACTTGCAAACATCCTTCGGAGTTGGAGAACTGGAGCCATTCAAAGTGTGGCTGAGGGAAGGAGGTATGTGTTTCAGTTCCCCTTGTATTGTCAAGAAACAAAATTATTTGCTGCTACACAGTGACAGGAAAATCCAGGCTGGATACAAGAAACAGCAACAGAGAAATATTTAAACACACCTTTACCCAAGCAACATCAAGGTGGTTTTACTGCCCCATCTTTTTGCTGCCTTCCACAACCTCAGATGTGTTCTACTTATACGTGCCTGTCTGTTCATTACCAGCTGATTAAGGCATACATCTGCTGCAGCTTTACATTAGCACTGCATTCCCCCACATCAAAACTGCGTGGAGCTTTCTGTCTTTTCTTCATATTAGTTTCTGGTGCACTAAGAGCAAAAAAGCCTTTTTTACACTGATTGACAAACAGAGGCAAAACAAACTCTGAGCTTGGAAGGGCATGAAAGAACAGAACGAGCTTCGCATCCAAAAACAATCTCAAGGATGTCCCCCAGAGAGGTGGGCAGGTTCTTTTCATTAAAGGAGCAATGAATAAAAAAGATCAGCACAGCTTTAGACATGACAGTCAGGACAGAAACTAGGTAAATGCAGAAGTTTTGTCTTCTTTTTCCTTTTTTTTTTCCTTCTATTTTTTTTTTTTTCCATGTGAAGCAGTTGCACTCTATTATTTTACCTCACTTATGTGGCTGCTTGTTTGCAGCCCATTTCTATGTACCCAAAACATGAGTCAATGTCTCAGATTAATGCCAAACCTGAGATGATTTCCTGACTAGATTTCATGCAGTCCCTCAAGGTGCATTACCTGCAGAGACCGCAAAGTTCCATCATGCCCTATTAACTGATAATACCTCCTCCACACCCCAGTCCCTTCTTTTTTTTTTTTTTTCCTTTTTAAAGAAGGCAAAAACTGTCAGTTGTTTCTGACAGGTCTGAGAAATGGAGATGAAGCAAGCAGTCCCACTGTCTGCAAACACAGCTAATGAATTGTAATAGTAAATATTGTAAATCCTTTATATTTTGTAGTATTCATTGCATTCCATTGTAGAGCGTAGATTTGGCTTGTAAATACAGCTTAATTTGCTTCTAACTGAGTTGATCTGTGTGATGGGTTATGCCCATCCTGAAAGTGTGTGTGTGTGTGGGGGGGGGGCTTGTGAGAGCCTTGCTGTCCCCGGATGGGGATTTCCCCCTGGGAAACGGAATTACTCTGTTCCACTCCCCCTCCCTGTCCAGCAGCCTTATAAAAAGGAAGACACTGCAGCCATGTGCTCTCTTTTACTTCTGCCTCATGGGGACTAAGGCAGTTGCTGCTGGCTTCCTGTTTCCATGTGGTCAGGCCTGGTCCTCTTCCACCCTGCTACATTCACACTTCTTCAAAGGACTTCAAAGGACTGGTTTTGTGTATGTATATATTTTCCCCATCCATCCTTATTCCTTACCTTTGTGAATACTTCCTGTTATTGTTATGTATAAATATGTGTATATTGTTTAAAGAAAATTTTTCCCTCTCTACTTCCAAACCAACTCCAAATTATTTCTTGGTAGATTTGCTCTTTCCCTTCCTTTTATTTTTTCTTCCTCTCTATCAGGAAAGAGGAGGGGGAAAGAGGGGGAAGAATTCTCAGCCTTGCCCCCCATCTGAGCTCTTGAATCCCAGTTAAAGCTCAAACCACCACAGTCTGGCAAAGTTAATGTTGCGGAGAAACTTCAACCCACCACACTAGCCCATTCTCTTTTTCCAAACATGGACAGATTTCTCCTCTGAGTTAAAAAACAGAGATTTGCAGGAATGATCCTGGGTATTTTCCAGTCACCCTTGAGTACAGCATTGCTCAGACACTGGGTTTCTTGCTTTCTACCAACCTGTCTAACAAATACAGTGTGCAATTTCAGAAGAACACTAAAAATGCTAAATTCCAAACCAGGAGCAAAATGTATAAACAAAGGAGCTTTGTGATGGAGCAGCATGCAGTGTGGGGGCATTACTTTTATCAGAAGTGACTGTAGTTTCTTCTCAATACAAACAATAGCAAGCTGTGATAATTCAGCATAGCAGTATCCACTACAAAACAAGCTGCATTTAGTGAGGCAATGCTGTTTGCCTCACTGCCAAGAAAAGACTTCCACAGGGTCCACAGCTCTCAGACAATACTGTGTATAGTGATAAATTTATTTAGATTGTAAGGGTCATCACTTGCTGTGGAGCTCTGGTGCTAAAGCACTCAGAGACAGAATCATAGAATCAGTGAGGTTGGAAGAGATCTCAAAGATCAAGTCCACCCTGTCACCCAGCACCTCGAGACTACTAAATCACGGCACCAATTGCCACATCAAATCCCCTCTTGAGCAGCTCTAGGCACAGTGACTCCACCACATCCCTGGGCAGCTGTCACGGTCCGGAGACATTAGATGTCTCGGTCCAGAGACACAGTTCTTTTAAATATTCCCGTGTTGTGAAATTAAAGGCACAAACGAGGCCAAAGTATCAACAGCTAGACTATTTATTACATAAATAAAGTGGACATAAGAAAGGAAGAGGGAGAAAATAGAGAAAGTGGACATAAGAAGGGAAAGGGAGAAAAGAGAGAGAGAGAGAGGGACGAGAGATAGAAGAGGAAAGGAATTATATTACCACACCCCTCATCCCCCCCAAGATAAAGTCTGTGGAGGAAAGGTGCTGCAGGAGATGTTGGGTTTGTAGAGACACCGTGGTGAGGCTTTTGCTGGAGAACAGCTGAGGTCCTCTGGGGAGATGTTGGGTTGATACAGGAACGGTGCTGAGGATTTGGCTGGAGCTGTGGTCCTCCGGGCAGCTTCTGTTCTCCGGAGCAGCATTGTCCCGGCTTCTCAGCGGCCTGGCCCGTCTCCTGTGTTTTTCTTCATCTCCATTTTTCTCCCCGTTTTTCTCCTCTGTTTCTCTCCTCTGTTTCTCTCTACAAACCAGCAGTTGCTCAAGTCTTTTATACAGTTTTTTAGTCCTCAGGCAGGTAGTCAAATATTGTCCCTCAGGAATTCCAGTGGCAGGAAATCTGTGTGTTTGGGCAAGACCCTGGCTGGAGGGGGGGGGGGAATCTCCGTCTACCCCGTCTCCTTCCAGACAAGTCCTCCCACATTCCTTTACACAGGTGGTGAAAACCATCGTATCACCCTACCCAAGGTACTTGATGGGCGGAAACCACCCTGCCCAGAAAGCGTGATGGCTGGGTCCTTGGGTCCATTGTTGTAGTCCCGTGTTATCACGATGCAATCACAAGCTGATTTGCATCCAGGATTGGTGGACAGGATTATTTCCACCTTCTTTCCAGTGGCTCTGCTATCACTTTATCTTTGTTGACTCACATAGAGAGAGACAAACTTATTAGACTCTCACAGCAGCACATTCCAATGGCTAACAAATCTCACTGTGAAGAACTTTCCCCTCACCTCCAGCCTAAACTTCCCCTATTGCAGCCTGAGACTGTGTCCTCTTGTTCTGGTGCTGGTTGCCTGGGAGAAGAGACCAACCCCCACCTGGCTACAACTTCCCTTCAGGTAGTTGCAGACAGCAATAAGGTCTCCCCTGAGCCTCGTCTTTTTCAGGCTAAACAATCCCAGCTCCCTCAGCCTCTTCGCATAGGGCTTGTGCTCGAGGCCTCTCCCCAGCCTCCTTGCCCTTCTCTGGACATGTTCAAGAGTCTCAATAACCTTCTTAAATTGAGTGGCCCAGTTCTGGGCACAGGACTCAAGGTGTGGCCTATCCAGTGCTGTGTACAGGAGCACAATGATCTCCCTGCTCCTACTGGACACACCATTCCTGATGCAGGCCAGGATGCCATTGGCCTTCTTGGCCACCTGGACACACTGCTGGCACATGTTCAGCCAGCTGTCAATCAGTACCCCCAGGGCCCTTTCTGTCTGGCAGCTCTGCAGCCACTCTGACCCCAGCCTGTAGTGCTGCAGTTTTCTGAGAAAACCTTCCAAACCTGTATCTGCCTGAAACAAAAATATAGTTTTGTTCCAGCTGGAAGAAACAGAAGTCAGTAGCTTTGTTTTGCTTTTGTTTTCCCATTTGATTATTGGTATGCTTATTTTGCTCTCAGATTCTCAAATCTGGAATTCCTTCCAGTAAGACCTAGGGTGTCTTTCATACACACATCTCAGAGTTATTTGAAAGCTTTTGAAATTATTTTGAAATCTATAAATACAGAGTAAAGTTTCATGAGTAGATTTTAAGAGTGGTCTTTTTTTCTTCTTTACAGAGTAGGCTAAGAATCTCACATAAATAATTTCTTGAGATTTTTATCTTATTTTGAGCATTAAGACACGAGATTTGATTTAGAAGCTGCAAGTGATAGAGAATCCATCATAACTGAAGTAAAGCTGTTCCACTGATTAATCACTCTCTTTGAATTTACCTTAGTATAGCTTCCCTGAATCTCATGGATCCATCTTTCTGACAGAAATACCACCTACAATAAGCCATCTCTTCCCACTATCACCTCTTAATTTTCTCTTTGATGCACTAAACAGATTAAATTTTCTTGGTTTCTCGTTCGAAAAAAAATGCATTTTCCTATAATTATTTTTTCCTGAATCCTTTTCAATCCTTTCTCTCTCTTTTTCTTTTTTTATTTTTTTTTTAACAATGACTACTGGAACTCAAAATAAAAGTGTATCATTAGTGCTAGAGGTTCATGACTCATAGCAACAACTATAACTCACTTAAGCAACTGAAATAGCTAAAAGAAACATATACATCCCTCTTCATATAATGACAACTGCGAAAATAGTACTCCCTCTTTCATATATATTTCCCACCTAATACTTCAGAAGTTGTATTAAGCCTTAGATACATCAAATTGCCCACTTACATTGTGACAGGTTGGACTTGATGATCTTTGAGGTCTTTTCCTACCTTATTGATTCTATGATTCAGTTGTTTCACTGCTCTGGTGCTCTTCAGTTACTGATTTCAGGGATGAAGTCCCAGTTTCCTAAGCTTGACATAGTTTCTATATGTCTTGAAATAGAGCCATATAAATAGACCATGTCTGTGTTGAAGTATATATTGTTGTTTACTCTGTAACTGATTCAGAGCAGCCTCTATACCCTATGTGCAATTTTTCATTATTATTTATTCACTAATTCTGTGTCATCAGAAGTTTTACAAATGTGACTCTTGCAGGTGTAGTCCTCCTGGATTAGACTGGGTCAAGAAGAAACAGAAGCAACATCTGCCCGGTCAACAATCCACAGGGCTGTGACTTGAAGTTGTACAGTTACTCTCACCCAGCCACTGCCCTGCTTCTGTGGGAACTCTTGATTTTGTTTAGTGGTAACTTTCTCATCTAGAACATTGTGCCAATATATCACCTGTGTCAAAAATACCTCACAGAGATACCTTCACTGAAGACATCTGAAATCTCAAAAATGACACTGTCTGTTTGACAGGATCTATCTTCTATGAAAGCATGCTGATGGCATTAATCATACTGCCACTCCTTTCTGTTTTCCCATCTGTCTCTCATCCCTGCTTTTCCAGGATTTTGCCATGAGTGTCTTTATGATTTTTCTAGGCAATTTTTGTAAAATCTAAGTAATATGATTACATGCTGGAACATTCCCATTTTTTTCCCAAGATTTTTTTTTTTTTTTAAATCATAGAATCAATAAGGTTGGAAAAGACCTCAAAGATCATCAAGTCCAACCTGTCACCCAACACCTCAGGACTACTAAACCATGGCACCAAGTGCCACATCAAATCCCCTCTTGAACACCTCCAGGGATGGTGACTCCACCACCTCCCTGGGCAGCACATTTCAATGGCCAACAACTCTCTCTGGGAAGAACTTTCTCCTCACCTCAAGCCTAAACTTCCCCTGGCACAGCTTGAGACTGTGTCTTCTTGTTCTGGTGCTGGTTGCCTGGGAGAAGATAACAAATAAGTAGATATGAAGGGAGAAGATACAAATAAGTATATATGTCTATGGGAGACCTTTAACCATTTTTTCTCCTTTTTTTTCTTATATTAAGAAAATACTCAATTGCTGTTATTGAACACCTCTTATGATTAACATTAGAATAGAAAAGATTTCATTATTACTCTGATTTCTAATTGTGGTAGCTTATAAAGGAGTAAAAGCTGCTTCTGCAGTAATTGCAACTAAGTCACAGCTTCTTCTGGCCCCTAGATTGATGGTTTTGAATTGGATGTTCAAAGGTAAAGGTTCTACACCACATTGTGCAACAGATAGCACATGGTCTAAGTGGATGACTCTGATAACACTGAGAGCTCAAATGGGAAATCTTAAAAGACCTGCTCTGGTGGAGGTGATCACAAATTGGCCAGAAGGCACTGACTGTACCAAACCCAGAGGAGAGAGTAACTCATGCTGAGGAAGCTACTCCTTACAGTGATCTTTCTGACGATGAAAGTCCCCCACAGTAAACTGCTGGCTAAGCTGTCAGATCGTGGCTTGCACTGCAACACTCTGTGCTGGGTTAGGAACTGGTTGGAGGGCCGAGCCCAGAGAGTGGTGGTGAATGGTGCCACATCCAGCTGGCGGCCAGTCACCGGTGGCGTCCCCCGGGGATCAGTGCTGGGCCCCGTCCTCTTTACCATCTTCATTGATGACCTGGATGAGGGAATTGAGACAGTCATCAGCAAATTTGCATAAGACACCAAGTTAGGAACAGATGTTGGTCAGTTAGAAGGTGGAAAGGCTCTGCAGAGGGACCTCGACAGACTGGACAGATGGGCAGAGTCCAATGGGATGGTATTTAACAAGTCCAAGTGCTGGGTGCTGCACTTTGGCCACGGTCACCCCAGGCAGAGCTACAGGCTGGGGTCAGAGTGGCTGGAGAGCTCCCAAACAGAGAGGGACCTGAAGGTGCTGATTGACAGCTGCCTAAACATGAGCAAGCAGTGTGCCCAGGTGGCTAAGAAGGCCAATGGCATCCTGGCCTGCATTAGGAATTGTGTGGCCAGTAGGAGCAGGGAAGTCATTGTGCCCCTGTACTCTGCGTTGGTTAGGCCACACCTGGAGTCCTGTGTCCAGTTCTGGGCCCCTCAGTTTAGGAGGGACATCGAGACACTTGAACGTGTCCAGAGAAGGACAACAAGGCTGGTGAGGGGCCTTGAGCACAAGCCCTATGAGGAGAGTCTGAGGGAGCTGGGATTGTTTAGCCTGGAGAAGAGGAGTCTCAGGGGTGGCCTCCTTGCCCTCTACAACTACCTGAAAGGTGGTTGTAGCCAGGAAGGGGTTGGTCTCTTCTCCCAGGCAACCAGCACCAGAACAAGAGGACACAGAATTTTCAACCCACCACACTAATATATGAATATAGCATTCTGCTTCTTTTGGGGTAGTATATATTTATAAGCATATATGGAACATTGTGTTTTTTTATACATCATAAGATGCTTTTCAGACTGGATCTCTAGACATACAATACCTATTTTTGCAGAAAGAAATAAGGTGATTGTAACAGGTTAACACAGTAAATGAGTTAACCTGCCTGCTCTACACCAATACAGGAATGAGAATAAAGGAACACACAAAAACACCCCTCCAGGCTGAGATAAAGAAAGTGAGATAAGGTAAGAGATTACTATAAATGAGATACCATAGATACACAATTACTTTAGTTGATAATATAATGCATGATTACCTTAGGTTAGCCTATTTGCAGAAAAAAGCACAGCAAAATGCAGGGAAAAAATATATAACCAGTGTAAAAGAAAACCATCATGCTACCCCACTCCCACTCCTATGCCCTTCATTCCTGCAGACCAGAGCCAACACCCAAAACCCGGAACACAAAAGCAGCAACCAGAACTAGATGCCTCTTGTGTTGCAATCTGAACTTCAAGCTCCAGCCAGCACTTTAATTCTGATGCTGGCATGACAGCAGCATGGTATGAATGGAAGCAGCAAATATTCAACTCAACCCATGACAGTGATTATAATCCAAAGATTACTAGACGCTTAGAGCAAGAAACTGGAATTCCACACAGAGCAGAAAGAAAGGGGTTGTGATCATATTTGTGAATTTGAAACTTTATTCTACTCTTTATTGTGCCCATATTTACATTTTTTTTTCTGATGATATCATTTTCTTTCCTAAGACAGACAGAGGTAGTGGAAAAATATGTGAATTCCACCAGAATGTTACTTAACACTGGCCAAATTTTGGGTTTATTGGTGAATCATGGGAAAGCAGAAGCTTTTTATAGAATGCATAACTTGGTCTGCTGAAAAAATTACTTTTATCACAAAGACCATTTCATTGGTTTAATGGAATACTGTTCCAACTGAAAATTGTTTTATTACTGGATAATTTTGTGTACCAAAAAAAAAAGACTTTCAATCTTTATTTCTTATGCTTTTACAGTTTTGAACCTGAGAAAAGGGAAGAGGACATTAGAAAAATGAAAATGTGGGGCATTTTCTTAAGGAAAAAAATGTGGAAAATAGTAAGAGCATAAAACTAAGCTTTTCCTTGAAAACTTTCCACAAATCACATCTGGTTTTGATTGACTCCAGTCAACCAAAGCAGAAGCAGATACAATCACCACGTGATACAATAGGACACAGTTTGCCTGGTTAATCACTGGGATAAAACACTCAAATTAATTTTAGCTACATGAGTGAAATGGGTTGGAACAAACTATTCATCAAACAATTTCAAATAATAAACTAACTAATGCAAATTGTGATGTGTTCGTGAGGAAATAACAGAATGCAAAAAAGGGCAAATTTCACTGTCAAATGAATTGTTCTCAGGGAATAATTTATCTAGCTGCAGAAGACAGAGAAGCCTTGAATGCTAATGGGAAGGCATAAGGAGAACACTGCACAGAAAAAGAACAAATTCATAGATGGCAGTGAGTCACTGCCTGCTTGGGAAAAAAAGAACTGAATGCTGCAGAGTCTGTTGAAAAGTTGAACGTACATTAGGTTGAAACCCATGTGTTAAAGTTTGCAAAATTAATATTTCAGGCTGTAGACATTCCCATAAAGCATCTTAAAATGAATGTACAGCATGTAACTATCCCAGATTGAGGCAGATCCTCCCTTGCCTCCCACTGGGGAAAAAAAAAAAAAAGAGACTCACACAAATGGATTGCAGAAGTGATGGAAAAGTTTAAATGGAAAAGCAGTGAGTGTTTTACAGAAGCTACAATCACAGTGACAAAAGAGATCCCAGAGCATACAGAGTCCCTTATAGCATACCCAGAAGCATCCCAGCATTTCCCTTCTCCCTGCCTGAGAGTACACCCAAAACCCCCAGGACACTTTCTTCCCCCCCTCCACTATTAGGCTAATCTCAGCTGTCCAGATCTGAGATTGCCCTTCCCCCTTCTCCTGGCATTAGGCCTAGTCAGGCCCAAGAGGCCTTGAGATAACTCCCCTTCCATTACCAGATAGGGAGCATCGCCCACAGGAGCACCAAGGGAAGAAAGAGGAAGTGTAAGACGTTGCTGACAGATTTATAGGGAGCGGGACATTATGGGAATGAAATATGCAGCTTCCTGTGTCCACCCAGTGGGCTGGACACCTGGAGCACCAGAGGTGCACCCTGTGTGGCAGCAGCAGGAGGCACCCAGCCCAAACTGCCACAGGCAGTTTGGCAAACTCTCAGGCAGGAGAACTAACCTTAAAGGAAATGATAACAGTTATTAATAATACATGATTCTAGAACTATTTTTTTTCATTCTGCTAAGTTTTGTCAAACCTCAATGAAATCAAACATTGCATTAGAATAATCATATAAAACAAATCCCAAAGAATCGTGATCCATTAAGTTTAAATGCAGCTTATGGTCTTCAGTTTAATTTGTCTATTTGACAGTACTCTCACGCCTGCTTTCTGGACACTGTGGCCCCATATAACTGGCTCCTGTTTCAGTAGTGCAGGGCTGTCAGGAGGGTTCCAAGTCATCTGTGTGGTAAGCATCTCCTCAGCATTTGCTTTTCGTTGTGGCAGAACAGTAATAAATGAACAAATGTATACACACAAAGACCTGAAAACACAGCTCATTTCTTTCTGGATCATATTGATTAGTTTTGGAGGGATTAGAGAGGGAACTGTGATGTCAGCTGTCATTGATTTCCACAACAAACGAGGAACTGCCCAGCAAAATTCTGCCCAGCAAAAGATAACAATGCATCCAAGAAGAAAGCCAAGGATTAGCGTTGCTGAAGTATCAGAACTGCTTTTAGGTAACATTAATTTCAAGTAGATGGATGCAGATATTTTGCTGGTTCAAGGCGAGGAACACTGATTTATTTTTCTTTTCTTTCTTTTATTCTATTTCAACTGTTCCACTGGCTGTATCCCTGACTGGTATTATAGAATGTGCTGGTGTTTACTACAAGCTTAGATTTCTGCATTAAAAATAGCCAATTCTGTTCTGTGGTCTTGATCAGACCTATTTTAATGAGGTAATAATTGCATTCATGCTCTTCAGCTGTCAAATACATGTTAAATGGAGAAGCTTTTATTAAGTGTGAGCACTCATGCCAGGAGAACTAGTTACCACAACATTTCTTTAAAAAGAAAAGAAGCTGCTCAACACCTGCATACTCTGTTTAGTACCAAACTGCACTAATTAGCACATTTTGAGATATGATTAGAGCACTACAGGAAGCTTTCCAAATACCATTAATTATGGATGTGATCTTAAATTATTCACTTTGAATATTTTTTCTTGCTATGTCCCTTTTATCCTCCACTAAGCTTTTGTTGCATCCCAGAACAGATTAAATTAAACCTGAAATGGAAGTTTGTTACACTGAACAAAAGGTAAAATGAAAATTAATCTTTTTTCTTCTTCCTTTTTTTTTTCCCCTGAGGTGCTCATCCTAAAAAACAGGAATGTGGGTGAGAGACATTTTAACTGTTCAGTGTTCTCTACCTCAGCCTCTGCTCATATTGGAAGAGCAATACTCATGCTGTCACTAACCATGAAAATTTCCAGCTCTAATTGAAGCCCAGTATCATTACTGGACTTGTAAGGAATGTTTGTACAAATGAAGGAGGATGGAACTAGGAAGCAGAGAGACACTAAGAGAGGGAAGAGTAGAGTCATAATGCAGTTGAGAAAGGAAAGAGATGTGGTGACCAAAGCCAAACACAGTACAAGGTAAGAAGCAGTCTGAGGAGAGATGATAGACAGAAGGAAGCAGAAAGAGTAAGGAGGGCCTTTTCCTTAAAGGATCAAAGCTGGCTGCTTTCTGTTTGTGGATTGCACAGGACACTGTGGCATCCAGGGCTACTCCCCAGCACAGTTCTGAGGCATCTGTTTCCTGCACTGAAACTGGTCTAAGGAAGGTCATCTGGGCACCAGGTTTTTGCAGCTCTAAGCAAATAAAGCAAAGAACCTTGGGGTTGATGGCCCATGTAGCATATTAACTCACATTCCCAAATCCACATGTCCTAAATACCTCTCCAGCGAAAAATACAGTTGGCACAGTGAATAAATTGCTTTTGCTCCCTCTCCTTTCTTATTTTTTTCCCTTCCACATGTTAAATTGATTTGCTGTCCTCAGCTGGACACATTTTTGCAGAGACAAAGAATGAAAATTTTTGTGCATCTGTTTGCAGTTCATACCTACACATAATATACAAGCACATAGTAAAGGCTTCTATGTATGTCCTGCAGAGAAGGCAAAATAGCCAGACAATCCCAGTGCATGCAATGACTGAACAGTGCTCTCAGATTTTACTTTTTTTTTCCCTACATTTAAATTCCTTCTTTAATTTTTTCTCTGGGACCCATTAGAATCTACTAGCACATACTTGTTTTCTTATGGACTGTTGATAAAATCCACTTAAAATGAATGGCAATTCTCTTAAAAGTTGTTTAAAACACACAGCTGTACAAAACAGGCAGAATATGTGCTGTACTCCAAACTGGAGATACCATAGTAAGAAGAGCAGAACCTTCCTTAAGGTAGTCCTCAAGGTCTTGGCATTGTACTGCAATGTCTGTGCAGCATGCAAGATGCTCTCCACTGCCCTGGAACTTGATCAAAAGCACCATCAAGTTGCCAAAGATCTCTGAAACATGTAACATTTCTAATCAGGAAAATAAAATCTCATGGGAAAAGCAAGCGCCTAGAAAATGGAAATCTCATCTTTAGTGCTATATACTCACTGTTTGGCTAACAATTTGCAGTTCTGGAAGAAAGAAGTTAAGAATTTTCTAAGAATAGGATAGAACAGAATTAACCAGATTGGAAAAGACCTTTGAGATCATCGAGTCCAACCTATTACCCAACAATATCTAATCAACTAAACCATGGCACAAAGCACACCATCCAGTCTCTTCCTAAACTCCTCCAGTGATGGTGACTCCACCACCTCCCTGGGCAGCACATTCCAATGGCAAATCACTCTCTCTGTGAAGAACTTCTTCCTAGCACCTAGCCTAAACCTCCCCTGGTGCAGCTTGAGACTGTGTCCTCTTGTTCTGGTGCTGGTTGCCTGGGAGAAGAGACCAACTCCCACCTAGCTACAACCTCCCTTCAGGTAGTTGTAGGCAGCAATAAGGTCTCCTCTGAGCTGCCTCCTTTCCTGGCTAAGCAAACCCAACTCTCTCAGCCTCTCCTCATAGAGCTTGTGCTCATAGGGTTCGTACTGTCTTTGCAATATTGACAGTTGCCTGCAGAAGTGTACTGGGAAAACAAACAGAGATAAAATCAGAACAATAAGCTGGAAAACTAAGAAAACCTGCACAAAAGACAAGGATCTATTATAATGGAACTCTTCTCAGTGGTGTCCAGTGACAGGCCAAGGGGCAATGGACAAAACTTCGACACAGGATGTTCTGCTTAAACATAAGGAAAAAATTCTTCACTTTGCAAGTGACAGAGAGCTGGAACAGTCTGCTCAAACAGCCTGTGGAGTCTTCAGTTCTGGAGGCATTCAAAACCTCTCTGAACATGTTCCTGGCTGATTTATTCTGGATGATCCTGCTCTAGCAGGGAGGCTTAACTAGGGCATTTCCTTCTACCCTCTATCATTCTGTGATTCTGTGATTACATGAACCCAAATCCCTGTGCTAACTTTTCTGCCCACAGATGTATAAGTACATAATTGCAGAGTATATAACTCCACAGAAATAGCATTAACATAACTCAGAGTTACTCATTGACTTTCTCAGTAAAACTGAGGTTAACAGAAGAATCAAAATCACCATAAAAAAATATCTCACACATGAGCTCTGACTGTAATACCTCCTTGAGCATGATGGAGGTACACCAGGATACAACTTTCAAAGGCTCTCAAACATGATGTCACACAGTACTCATGCACACAAAATTAATATCAGTTATTTATATTCATTATTATTTGCACTTGAAGCCATGGTTTAGTAGTCATGAGGTCTTGGGAGACAGGTTGGACTTGCTGATCTTTAAGGTCTTTCCCAACCTTATTGATTCTATGACTTTATTGACTATTCAATGTATATTGACTATTCAATGCACATCTTCCTAACAACTTATTAGGACTGACATTAGGGCAGGTGGAAGACAATTTCAGGCACCTTGCACATGACACTCCTCATTGCAAAATTAACAAAAATTACATGTATATTTAAATTAAGTTTTGTCCTTTTTTTTTTTCTTCTGCAAACTTTGAATTTCTTGATCCTACAGCCTCCTATAGATATAGAATAGAATAGAATAAACCAGGTTGGAAGAGACCTTCAAGATCATCGTGTCCAACCTATCACCCAACACCACCTAATCAACTAACCCATGTAACCAAGCACCCTGTCAAGTCTCCTCCTGAACACCTCCAGTGACGGCGACTCCACCACCTCCCCGGGCAGCCCATTCCAATGGGCAATCACTCTCTCTGTGTAAAACTTCCTCCTGACCTCCAGCTTGAACTTCCCCTGGCACAGCCTCAGACTGTGTCCTCTTGTTCTGTTGCTGGCTGCCTGGGAGAAGAGACCAACCTCTGCCTGTTTACAACCCCCCTTCAGGTAGTTGTAGAGAGCAATAAGGTCACACCTGAGTCTCCTCCTCTCCAGGCTAAGCAGCCCCAGCTCCATTGGCCCTCCTGGCCACCTGGGCACACTGCAGGCTCATGTTCATCTTACCATCAACCAGCACCCCCAGGTCCCTCTCTGCCTGGCTGCTCTCCAGCCACTGTGACCCCAGCCTGTAGCACTGCATGGGGTTGTTGTGGCCAATGTGCAGAACCCGGCCTTGGATGTGTTAAATCTCATGCCGTTGGATTCTGCCCATCTGTCCAGCCTGTCAAGGTCTCTCTGCAAAGCCTCTCTATCCTCTAGCAGATCAACTCCTGTCCCCAGCTTGGTGTCATCAGCAAATTTACTGATGATAGATTCAATGTCCTCATCCAGATCATCAATGAAGATGTTAAAGAGGATGGGGCCCAGCACTGATCCCTGGGGGACTCCACTACTGACTGGCCGCCAGCTGGATGTGGCACCGTTCACTACCACTCTCTGGGTTCAGCCATCCAGCCAGTTCCTAACCCAGCTCAGAGTGCTGCTGTCCAAGCCATGGGCTGACAGCTTGGCCAGGAGTTTGCTATGGGGGACGGTGTCAAAGGCCTTGCTGAAGTCCAGGTAGACTACATCCACAGGCCTCCCCACATCCACCAGGCGGGTCACCTGCTCGTAGAAGGAGGAAGGAGATCAGGTTGGTCAGGCAGGACTTGCCCTTCCTAAATCCATGTTGGCTGAGCCTGATCCCTTGGCCATCCTCTAAGTGCTGTGTTAATGCATTCAGGATGACCTGTTCCATGATCTTGCCTGGCACTGAGGTCAGGCTGACAGGCCTATAATTCCCTGGCTCATCCAACCGGCCCTTCTTATGGATGGGCACCACGTTGGCCAGCTTCCAGTCCTCTGGGACATCTCCAGTGAGCCAGGGCTGCTGAAAAATGATGGAGAGCAGCTTGGCCAGCTCCTCTGACAGCTCCCTCAGCACCCTAGGATGGATCCCATCTGGTCCCATGGACTTGTGGGGATCCAGGCAGCTGAGCAGATCACCAACTGCCCCATTTTGGAACAGTGGAAAACAATGCTGCTCCCTGGCTCCTTCTGCCAGCTCTGGAGGCCAGCTGTCTGGAAGACATTCTGTCCTGCTAGTAAAAATTGAGGCAAAGAAGGTGTTAAGTATCTCTGCCTTTTCCTCATCCCTTATCACAACATTCCCCTCCGTGTCCACCAAGGAGTGGAGGTTGTCTCTGCCCTTCCTCTTGCTATTAATGTATTTATAGAAGGACTTTTTGTTGTCCTTCACAGCAGAGGCCAGACTAAGCTCCAAGTGCGCTTTTGCCTCCCTAATTTTCTTCCTGCAAGACCTAGCAACATCCTTAAATTTTTCACAGGTTGCCTCCCCTCTCTTCCAAAGGTGATACACCCTCTTTTTTCCCTTAGTTCCATTAAAAGTTCTTTAACCATCCAGGCTGGCCGTCTGCCCCGGCGGCTCATCTTCCGGCACATTGGCACAGCCTGTCCCTGAGCCTTCAACAGTTCTTCCTTGAAGTAGGACCAGCTCTCCTGGACCCCTTTGTTTTTAAGTGCTTTATCCCAAGGAACCCTCTGAATTAGTTCCTTGAGTAGCCTGAAGTCTGCCCTCCGGAAATCCAGAGTGAAGGTCTTCTTGCTACCCCTCTTAGCTTGACCAAGTAATGAGAATTCAATTATCTCATGGTCACTGGCCCCTAAGCACCCTCCGACCACCACATCACCCACCAACCCTTCCCTATTGGTGAAGAGGAGGTCAAGCATAGCCTTACCCCTGGTAGGCTCTCGCAGCAGACAATACCAGCCGCTCCAAACCTAGTCCTAACAAAGGTACAACCCATGCACAGTGAACCACAACAGGTCCTAAATGGAAGCTATCTGTGTCACATAACCACTATTGTCTAGTTTCCTCTCTAACAACCTAAGCAGATAGGCTAAGGTATCAATAGATGGCACTGAATGGCATTCAACAGTTATTCCTAAAGCTCAAAAATAATCATTCATTTCCATTCAATTTTACATAGGAGGAGGATATTCTTTCCCCTTGGGTGTTAAACAAACAGCCTCTTTCAGAACTGAAATATATTGGAGAAATAATGGAAAAGTATTTGCTCTGCCTTCACCTATTTTCTGCTGCATTGGGGGGTGTTCCACATACTCCTATTTGCATTAGGAGAGAACATGAGCAGGAAGGAAATGAATATGAAGATCAGTCAGTGCTGTAAAAACAGATCTACTGATGAAAAAATTATGCATCTGGCAAATCTTTCATTAATCAGCAAGTCTTGCTGCAATCATAGATCCTCTGTGGAACAGATACATTTGCTGTAATCATAGATCCTCTGTGGTACAGATACATGTGTAGTTAAATGTTTAAGAATTTCCTGAGCAGCTTAGGATAGCTTATCTTTCCCATTTAGCTCTCTCTTCTCCCCTCAGAACTTTCTGGAGTGTGTGTGCCCAAAATGAGGAAGATAAATAAGGAAAGAATGCAATAAAAGAGAGCAGGAGTGATAAAATGCAATGCAGTCCAATACAATACAATGCAATACCTATCCTTGCATTACTGGCCATAGAAATCCTAGCAATCCATCATGCAAAATAAACTCCCAAGAAAGCAACGACACATGGGTCCAGACAAGGTCTTTCTCACACATTCAGGCCAGAACAGTAGTGATCAAAGGCAATAGTTATTTTCAATTAGTCTAAAAAGCAGATTTCAAAAGCCTTGTGTGGCTGCAGGTTGTGTTCCCAGAAGAACATTTCCAATCAGGCAAAGTTCCTGGAAAATGGAAGAAGAGAAACATTAGACCTGTTCTTTTTAAAAGGGTAAAAATGAGGACCCTAAGAATTACTCACCTGTCAGCTTCATCTCTGTGCTTGGGAATATCATGGAACAGATCCTCCTGGAAGCTATACAGCTACAGAGCACACAGAGGACAGGGAGATGCTTCACTACCTGCAGGGAGGTTGTAGCCATGTGGGAGTTGGTCTCTTCTCCCAGGCAAACAGCACCAGAACAAGAGGACACAGTCTCAAGCTGTGGCAATGCCGGTGACGAGCAGTGTGAGCAATCTGGCAGTGCAGGCCTAGAGCCTGACATGGTGGTAGGCCATGCTCAGCATAAATGCAGAGCCAGCTAGCAGTGGAGCAAAACAGTGCTGTGCCTGCAGCATGTAACTAAAACAAGACACTGGTAGCTATAAACATGGACAGTTATCTTGGGACAACAGGACATGCACCTGCATCAACAACCTCGTTGTGTCATTAGTAGTTGGACCAATAATCTGTAATAGTGCAATGTGTGGTCACTCATAGGGAACCAATGGAGCTATGCCAACAAGCCTCTCCGAGTTTATATAAGTTGTAGCAGTTGCCTTGCTACGCACTTCTGCCTTTCCTGTCTCCTGTTTCTTCTACACTTTACAGTGCTATACTTGCACTACAGGCCTGCTCCATAGGCCTGCACCTCAGGCCTGCACCATCGGCCTGCAACACTGGAACAATAAAGGAACAATACTCGATCACATTGGTCAGCCATATTGATTCCTATCTCCATCGTCTACATCAAGCTGCACCAGGGGAGGTTTAGGCTAGATGTTAGGAAGAAGTTCTTCACAGAGCGAGTGATTGGCTGTTGGAATGTGCTGCCCAGGGAGGTGGTGGAGTCACCATCACTGGAGGTGTTTGGGAAGAGACTGGATGGTGTGCTTTGTGCCATGGTTTAGTTGATTAGATAGCGTTGGGTGATAGGTTGGACTCGATGATCTCAAAGGTCTTTTCCAACCTGGTCTGGTCTGGTCTGGTCTGGTCTGATCTGGTCTATTCTATTCTATTCTATTCTATTCTATTACTCTACTCTACTCTACTCTACTCTATTCACCAAGAGCAAGTCTTGCCTGACCAACCTAGTGGCTTTCTACAACAGTGTAACTACATCAGTGGACAAGGGAAAAGAACCAGATGTCATCTATCTGGATTTTATAAAGCCTTTAATGAAGTCCTCCACAATATCCTTCTCTCTAAAATGGAAAGATGTATTTGATGGGTGAAGTGTCCACCCATCAAATAAGTGGATAAGGAATTGGTTGGATGATATTATCCAAAGGGTAGTAGTCAATGGCTTGATGTCCAGATGGCTTTTGTACACTTAGGTGAAACCATCCCCTAGGTGCCTGGCATCTAAATAAGTACAGAAAAGCCTGCTCTTTACCACCTCAAAGGTTATGGAGAGTTTATTTGTTGTATTCAGTAACAATTGGTGCAAGCAAAAAAAGCAAACATGGAGCATGATGCAAACACCTCTACAGAGAAGGGCAACAAAGCTGGGCAGGGGTTTGGAGCACAAGCCCTATGAGGAGCGGCTGAGGGAGCTGGGATTGCTTATCCTGGAGAAGAGGAGGCTCAGAGGAGACCTTATTGCTGTCTACAACTACCTGAAGGGAGGTTGTAACCAGGTGGCGGTTGGCCTCTTTTCCCAGGCAACCAGCACCAGAACAAGAGGACACAGTCTCAGGCTACACCAGGGAAGGTTTAGGCTGGATGTTAAGAAGAAATCACTCTTCACAGAAAGAGTGATTGACTATTGGAACGTGTTGCCCAGGGAGGTGGTGGAGTCACCATCACTGGAGGTGTTTACGAAGAGACTGGACGAGGCACTTGGTGCCATGGTTTAGTTGATTAGATAGCGTTGGATGATAGGTTGGACTCAATGATCTCAAAGGTCTCTTCCAACCTGGTCTGGTCTATCCTATCCTATCCTATCCTATCCTATCCTATCCTATCCTATCCTATCCTATCCTATCCTATCCTATCCTATCCTATCCTATCCTTGCTTCTCTACCTATTGCTTCATTTTCATCTTTTAATGCCCATTTACATGTTTCCAGGACACCCTCAGAGTGGCACGTAAAATTTGGAGTGGATTGTCAGACTGTTGCTAATTACTGATAGCTGAAGGGAATCACAAACAATACAGGCAGAAAATCATAGTCAGTAAAGAGCTAGACTGGCAAGCTCTAGGTTAGGGAATGAAAGGATTTGGGGGAACATAATCAACATCTTTGTTTCACAACTGTTTTACCTATTACACAATAGGTGACATTCTCTTCTTCCCCTCCCTATGTGAAGGCATTTCTCAAACATGGCAGAGAGGAGTGCTGTTTTACTAGAAAACACTCAGATGCTTGCTTTCATCTCAGTTACAAATTACCTTTCATATCTTCTGCAAACATCAAAGATTATCTTGTGAGGTTTTTTTCTCTGCTCAGATTCATTCTTGTCTGTGTACTCCAGAATATGTTACAGTCATAATTACTACTACTTGCAATTAAAGAAGAGAAAAATATTTGTACCTGATTGATATGAAATTAAGCAGATGTAGACTGCAGCAGCTTAATGTAGGGACAAGGAAGTTTTCCACCTCTTATAAGAATGCCTTGCTAGTCACACTAATTGCCAATAAAGAAACTGATTTAAATCATAATTATAAATGTAGTGATTATCTCTCTATGTACTGCTACCACCTTCCACAGTGTACTAAATAATTTCTTCCTTCCCTGCAGTGAAAGTCATCCCAAACATTCAGCTTTGGGCTCAGGAAGGAACATAGTCTACCAGACACATGCACACAGAGAAGAATTTTGGTATACCAGATAGAATCACAGTATCATAGAATCATTAAGACTGAAAAAGACTCCTAAGATTATCAAGTCCAACTGTCCACCCAACATCATCATGCCCACTAAACTGTGTCCCAATGTTCCAGGTCTACATAATTTTTAAACTCTTCCAGGGATAGTGACTCTACCACTTCCCTGGGCAGCCTGTTCTAATGCTTTACCACTCCTTCAGTAAAGAGGTTTTTCCTTATATCTAATCTAAACTTCCCATGATGCAACTTGAAGCCGTTTCCTCTTGTCTTTTTGCTTGTTACTAGGAATAAGAGACCAGGCCTTACCTCACTACAACTTCCTGTCAGGTAGTTGTAGAGAGCATTGAGGTCTCACCTCAACCTCCTTTTTTCCAGACTAAACAATCCCAGTTCCCTCAGATGCTCCTCATAATACTTGTTCTCTAAGGCTTGTTCTCTAGACCCTTCACCAGCTTTGTTGCCCTTCTCTGGACACAGTCCAGCAACTCAACGTCTTTCTTCTAGTGAGAGGCACAAAAGTGAACACAATATTCAAGGTATGGCCTCACCCAGAGACATTTACAGGGGCAGGATTGCTTCCTTTCTGCTGGTGTCCACACTATTCCTGATAGAGGCCAGGATGCTGTTGGCCACCTAAGCAGACTGCTGGCTCATGTTCAGCTAGCCATCAACCAGCAAACCCACATCCTTTTACTGCTGCCCAGCTTTTGAGCTATTCAGACTCAAGCATGAGGTTGTTGTGACTCAAGTGTGCAGGACCTGGTACTCAGCCTTATTAAAGCTCATACTGCTGACCTTGGTCCTTTGATCCAGCCTGTCCAGACCCTTCTGTCAGCTAATGCTAGGAGAAAGCATTGCAACATCTGTGCACAGAATTTAAAACTTGGATCATCTCTAATCTTCTCTAGTTATTACAGATGCCTGAGTGGCTGCATTTTACAAACAGAGAAAAGAAAAATCATACAAATAAAATATTTACAATTTTAATTCTTGTTGTTGCATTAGCCAAGGCTGGTTTTACCTAATTTCTAGAACATTTCAAGGAAGTAACCTGACTTAATTTCAAGTAAGTACTGCTTGTAATCATTGCCTGCTAATGAGCATATTAACTCACATTTTTGTTTACATTGTGATTTCTTTTATCATTTCAGCCTAGTATGAAGGGAAGGGAAGGGAAGGGAAGGGAAGGGAAGGGAAGGGAAGGGAAGGGAAGGGAAGGGAAGGGAAGGGAAGGGAAGGGAAGGGAAGGGAAGGGAAGGGAAGGGAAGGGAAGGGAAGGGAAGGGAAGGGAAGGGAAGGGAAGGGAAGGGAAGGGAAGGGAAGGGAAGGGAAGGGAAGGGAAGGGAAGGGAAGGGAAGGGAAGGGAAGGGAAGGGAAAGGAAGGGAATTAACCTGGTCGGAAAAGACCCTTGAGATCATCGAGTCCAACCTATCACCCAACACTATCTAATCAAGTAAACCATGACACCAAGCACTCCATCCAGTCTCCTCTTAAATACCTCCAGTGATGGTGACTCCACCACCTCCCTGGGCAGCACATTCCAATGGCAAATCACTCTTTCTGGGAAGAACATCTTCCTAACATCCAGCCTAAACCTCCTCTGGTGCAGCTTGAGACTGCATCCTCTGAATAATGAGGACCATTATTGATACAATTCAGACTTATTGCACAGATACAGGCAAAAGGCATCTGTTTATTTTAATGAATTTGTAATCAGATAAAGGAATGAAAATATGATGGATCAAAGGGAAAGCTATCAGAAAAATGATTCAATGAATTGTCTGCAACAACAGGCAATGACAACAAAGTAACATATGGGGGGAGGCGGGGGTTGGAACTAGATGACCTTTAAGGTCCCTTCCAAACTAAACCATTCTATGAATCTATGTTACTTTCTCAAAGACCAGTATGTGCATTAACTGGTTAATCAGCCAATTATAGCAACATGAAAAATATGAATCAGATGACCACATGACCTGCTGGGTAGCTCCTAGAAAATCCAGAGCTGTAGTGGGAACACAGATAATTCTGGTACTCTACCTACTACCCTGTGCTGCACCCTCTGCCTGAATAGCCAGCCCTGCACTTTAGGCCACTGACACCAACAACAGTAGTATTTCAGGAGGTCCACCTGTGGTGAGGCCAGTTCAGCCATCTAGTTTGTTGGGTTTTTTTCTCCTTTTCAGCACCCTGAAAGGAGTGTTTTCAAAACTAACTCCAATGCAGGAGACTAACACAAAGAACTGTTTTCATTTCTAGGATCAAAAAGAGCTTTTTTCACTGCAGCTGACCTCAGTGCTGAATATGTACTATTTTAGCACACAACCTAACCTAAAAGCCAGAGGCTCACCATAGTACCATAGTAGCACAGAGACCAATGAAAATTTTCTGAATTGGGCATTGTGTCCATTTTGTACTAAAATACTAGGATACAATGTTTTGTCATCCTTTCCAATTGTTTTGCCCTTAATATCCTCTCCTTAGTTGTCACTATTGTTTTTTTAACTCACTTTACTGTCTTCTGATCTTTCTGTTACACAAAAAGATTTGAACTTGTCCAGAGAAGGGCAACAAGGCTGGTGAGAGGCCTTGAACACAAGCCCTATGAGGAGAGGCTGAGGGAGCTGGGATTGTTTATCCTGCAGAAGAGGAGGCTCAGGGGTGACCTCATTGCCCTCTACAACTACCTGAAAGGTGGTTGTAGCTGGGAAAGGGGTTGGTCTCTTCTCCCAGGCAACCAGCACCACAACAAGGGGACAGAGTCTCAAGCTGCGCCAGGGGAGGTTTAGACTCAAGGTGAAGAGGAACTTCTTCACCGAGTCATTCGTCATTGGAATGTGCTGCTTAGGGAGGTGGTTGAGTCACCGTCCCTGGAGGCGTTCAAAAGGGGATTGGACGTGGCACTTGGTGCCATGGTCTAGTCATGGGGTCTGTGTTGATAGGTTGGACTCGATGATCCTAGAGCTCCTTTCCAACCTTAGTTACACTGTGATACTGTGACTCTGTGAAGATAGCAAGATAAAAAACACCCAAAGTTATCCTCTGACACCAAACAGCCCACTTAGAAATTAGTATCAACAGAGAACATATCTCTGCTAAGATGTATTATGGCCCTGAGCATATCCATCCTTTCTTATCCTGGAAGTTTGTCTGCCTCAGTTTGAGGCCCACAACAAGCTGATGCTGCTGATGGCCTTGGAGAGAGCTCCTCCCAACAGCACTACTGGTGAGACTCAGTGTGGATTCTCCTCACTTCCCCTAAGGCAGGGTTTTCCCCGCACTGCCCAGCTGTGGCCCCATTGATCCAGAGTCTGACCACAACTCGTGGCTGATGTCTGAGTACAGCTTCAGCCTGGTCCCAACAGACGTGTTTGATGTATGAAGCTGGGCAAATCCCCCAACTCTCCTGCTCCCTGAGATGAATTGGTGGGATAGCTCTGGTTCGCAGTACTACAAAGCAACTTGTTTACTGGGTGCTCCCCTATGACAGCATAGAATCATAGAATCAAAAAGGTTGGAAAAGACTTCACAGGTCATCAAGTCCAACCTATCACCCAAAACGTCATGACTAACTAATCTATGACACCAAGTGCCACATCCACTCCCTTCTTGAGCACCTCCAGGTATGGTGACTCCACTACCTTCCTGGGCAGCACATTCCAATGGCCAATTACACTTTCTGTTAAGAACTTTCTCCTCACCTCCAGCCTAAACTTCCCCTGGCACAGCTTGAGACTGTATCCTCTTGTTCTGGTGTTGGTTGCCTGGGAGAAGAGACCAACCCCCACCTGGCTACAACCTCCCTTCAGGTAGTTGTAGAGAGCAATAAAGTCTCCCCTGAGCCTCCTCTTCTCCAGGCTAAACAATCCCAGCTCCCTCAGCCTCTCCTCATAGGGCTTCTGCTTGAGGCCTCTCCCAAACCTTGTTGCCATTCTCTGGACACATTCAAGAGTCTCAATGTCCTTCTTAAATTGAGGGGCCCAGAACTGGACACAGAACTCTAGGTGTGGCCTAACCAGTGCTGAGTCCAGGGGCACAATGACTTCCCTACTCCGGCTGGCCATACTATTTAAAACTGGGCTTCTTCCAGTGAACCCAAGCTTTTCTGCCTTCACGTGAATATAGTCTATCCACACACATGTTCCTATGCAGTGCTAAGTAATTTTTTTTCCCTCCCTTCTGAACAATGCACTTAATAAACTTTAGAAAGTGCCAAGAAGAGCTTCTCTTTGCCTAATTATTCAGCTATTTTTCCCACTGCATTTTTAGCCTATGTGCTGTTTTCCTCCTCCAAGCTAAAAGGAACTCAATGTATTATCATTCATTTTCAAGCAACACAAATGTGGTCTGCCCTCAGATTGTGCATCTTGAAGAATAACTGTTTATTAATTGGCTACAATGCAGAAACAGATTAAATATTCACATTTTGATGACAGCTATAAGATTTTAGCCTGGAGAAGAGGAGGCTCAGGGCAGACCTTATTGCTCTCTACAACTACCTGAAGGGAGGTTGTAGCCAGGAGGGGGTTGGTCTCTTCTCCCAGGCAACCAGCACCAGAACAAGAGGACACAGTCTCAAGCTGCACCAGGGGAAGTTTAGGCTCAAGGTGAGGAGAAAGTTCTTCACAGAGAGAGTGATTGGCCATTGGAATGTGCTGCCCAGGGATGTGGTGGAGTCACCATCCCTCGAGGTGTTCAAGAGGAGATTGGACGTGGCACTTGGTACCATGGTTTAGTAGTCCTGAGGTCTTGGGTGACAGGTTGGACTTGATGATCTTTGAGGTCTCTTCCAAACTTATTGATGCTATGATCATTTCCCTGATTTCCCCTGTCCTGGTTTGAGGCTGGACAGATCCTCTGTTGTCCCAGGGAGAGACAAAAGAATGACACTCACAGAAACGGATTGCAAAAGTGATAGAAATTTTAAATGGAAAAGCAAATAATGTTTTACAGAAATTGCAAGGCATAGTGACAAAAGAATCCCAAAGCATACAGAGTCCCTTACAGCACACCCAAAGCCCCCCCCAACACTTTATTTCTCCCCACCTGAGCGTATACCCAAACCCCCCAGGGCTCTTTCTTACCCCCAACTGCTAGGTTGGTCTCAGGCTGGCCAGGTCTTAGACTGCCTCCCCCTCCTCCTTCTCCTCCTGGCATTAGGTCTAGCCAGGCCTAAGAGTCCTTGAGATACTCCCCCATAGTTACTTGATAGGGAGCATCTCCCATGAGAGCAGAGAGGGAAGAAAGAGGAAGAGAAGGACTTTGCAGTCAAATTTATAGGGCTCAGGATTTATGGGTAGAAATACTCTGTTTCCTGTATCCACCTTATTAGGTTGGACACTCTGGACACCAGAGTTGTAACTTTTGTGTCAGTAACAGAAGGCACCCAGCCTGAACTGCCACATCCCCATAGTGAAAATATTAAGTTGCCACTAACATAGAGATTTATTGTGCTGGGGTTTGGGTTTGTGGTGGGTTTTTTGTGGGTTGTGGGTTTTTGGGTTTTGCATTTTTTTGGTGGCTGGTTTGTTTGTATTTTTGAATGGGTTTTCACACAATGCACCTATTTCTGAGCTCCAAATTAAAAAATAAGTTTATGATCCAAATCCAGTGACTCAGTGAGCTTGGACTGGGTCCAAAGCCCTTTAAAATATTTATTTTATTTTATTTTATTTTTTCATTTGGTATAACTATGTCTTGATATAACTGTGTCTTGTGCTTAGACCTGCTGTTCATCATTACTGGGACTCTTAGTCTCAATGACTAAATACATGTTTTTATACAAGCCCAACATGGCAGACGATGGTGAAAACAAGTGGTTGCCTGCAACACCTAAATAACTCTATACTTCCAAAAACTATTGATCAGTGCTAAAGCTTCCTCCTCTCCTGCACCACCCTTTCCCACAGGTCTAGATCTTTTCACAGACTGCTTCTGCAAACCAAGACAGATATATGTTAATAAAGCTTTCCTCATCTTCAAGCAGGAGACAATTCCATCCTGCTTGTTCACCAGAAGAGCATGGTACAGAAGATGTTGAACTAGTCTGTGTATTTCTAAAAACCTTCATTTTATGCTTTTAGTCAAGAATGTTTGATTTCTGTCCTGGTTAGCAAATACGAGCAGGTATTTTTGAACCAGCATTAAAGTTAACAGCACCTATCCTGCATCTTTCTGCTGTCTTGATGTATACCCTATTCATCACCAATACCTCTTTTTGATCTATCTACATAGATCTTCTTCCCCTAAATCTTGTGTACAAATTAGGGAATGGGTGAGTTTTTAAAGATATCAATATATGAAGTCATATGTTTAACATCTTTGTTCAAAATTCCAGCAGGGAGCTTCAGAGCATAATCAAGGCACAAGAGCTAGGTAAGCATACACCTGTAGGGAAGGAGTCTTTATTTCTGTCTTTCTTTCCTTCTCCAAAATACAATTGTATTCTATGGAAACAGTTGACTTTCAAGTCAGACTGTTGTCAGACTCATGGGAAGCAATTAGATGGAAAGTAGACCAGCTGGTATGACAGTAATTAGACTTTAGATTTGTTGTTATCAGGACCCAAAGCTGCACTATGAAATTAGCTCAGAACTTTAATTAAAGCTGTAGTAACAGCTTACTTTTATTTCTTAATTATTATTTTATTGGGAACGTGGCTGAACAGGGGATTGAATGCTCACTGAACTAGTAAAAACTAATATAGCTATTTCCTTCTGTATTATCTGTAGAGATCAGAACCACCTTAGCTGTTACAAATAGTTATCATCACAAGTGTTCCTCTGTGTCTTTGCCATCTACAGAGGATTCATTAAAAGGCTCAAACTGGTGTGCAGTTAGCATTTCCTATTGTCAATTTAGATTCCATGTAGGCAAGTAAAGTAATCACAGACTGTACCTACACTAATATTAGCATTATTATTCATGGCATTTTGATGTCTTTTCTCACTGTGCCCATTCACCACGCACAGACTGTATTTACAGAGATTATTTCATGAAAATGAAGTAGGTAGGTTCTTTCATAAGAAACTGAACCAGAAGGTCAGTTACAGATCTGTACCAGATATGCTCCAAGTGTTAAGGATACAGACAGTGAAACTAAATAGCTCCAAACCCTAGATGTAGTAGAGGTGTTCAGTCCAGATTTCCAGGCCATTTTCTGTCTGATCTGCGCCACCTAAACTTCATGCTATGTAAATGGAAGGTCTTCAGCACCAGCTCTTGCAATCCACTAAACCAGTCCTGTTGCACCAAATTTCTCATCAATGTAGACACAGGCAAGAGAGGCAATAGGTCAATGATACTTTAAACACAGGAAGGGAATGTTTACAAAAACAAGAATGTTGTCTTCATTTTCATCTATCTGTGCATGGAACTTTGAAGACAAACATATAAACAACTAGCTAAACAAGGCCCCCATACACACGCTCTTTTGCAATGCAAAGTTAAAACCAGCACACAGTAGGAATAGTACTATTATGATAATATTGGTTGTACATTGGAATTTCAATCACAGCTCTGGGCTTCAATAATGCCTGTTCAAGTCTCTTCTATAATGTCTAAATTCTCTGTACACACTTGCAACTGCTAGTGAGAGGCCTTGAGCACAAGCCCTGTGAGGAGAGGCTGAGGGAGCTGGGATTGTTTAGCCTGGAGAAGAGGAGGCTCAGGGGAGACCTTATTGCTGTCTACAACTACTTGAAGGGAGGTTGTAGCCAGGTGGGGGTTGGTCTCTTCTCCCAGGCAACCAGCACCAGAACAAGAGGACACAGTCTCAAGCTGTACCAGGGGAGGTTTAGGCTTGAGGTGAGGAGAAAGTTCTTCACAGAGAGAGTTGTTAGCCATTGGAATGTGCTGCCCAGGGAGGTGGTGGAGTCAGTGTCCCTGGAGGTGTTCGAAAAGGGCTTGGATGTGGCACTTGGTGTCATGGTTTAGTAGTCCTGAGGTGTTAGGTGACAGGTTGGGCTTGATGATCTCTGAGGTCTTTTCCAACCTTATTGATTTTATGATTCTATGGTACTAGTATTAAGTATTAATACCCAGGGTTTTACCATGCTATATCAAAATAAGAGGATGGAAACAATCTGTTGATCCCTACAGACAGATGAATGCCGCTGAAGCCAAAAGTATCTCTCCCAGTGAATTCATTGGGGCATTTCACTCCATATCCATAAGCATCTCATACAATATTCCAAGAGGGGTGGATATTCTTGGAGAATACACCGGCATCATATTCATCAACACAGATGCATGAGAAATGAAAATGAAATGGATATTTGTGAAGACAGAATTTTGTTCTTAATTTACAACCAACCTTAACAGATTTTCTATATACTGAATGAAAATGTCTGCTGTCTACTTCTGTTAATTAGTGCTTTACATAAAAGGCTGTAATTTACTAGTTATGAGATTGGAACGAGAAGATAAAGTATACAAAACTTCTGGGGTGGGAAAGAGGAGTAATTTTGGTTTGTTTTGTTTTTGGTTTTGGTGGGTTGTTTTTTTTTTTTTTTTGGGAACTGCACCTTAATTGGAATGATCTGTGTTTATATCATTACTCTATAAAACTTATTAACAAAGATCATCTGGTCCATTCCTGTTGTCAAAGCACAACTGTTTCCTGAAGTACATCATTACATAAGTTGAACATAATGATATCAAAGGTCTTTTCCAACCTGGTCTATCCTATCCTATCCTATCCTATCCTATCCTATCCTATCCTATCCTATCCTATCCTATCCTATCCTATCCTATCCTATTCTACAAGCCCTATTTCAGTGTGATAGGATTTTATCCCTGTAACACTTTTCTTTAGAATAGAAATAACAGTCTTAAGCCAGGTTTTAAAATAGTGTTCCTTAATCTAATTTATCCTTTTCATCATTTATGCTCTTAATTATTCCTAATTTAGGGTAAGTTTCATGATCTGATTCTTATCAAATACAATGACTATACCAGTATGTCTCTTTTTTAGCTTTAGACTTGAAATTTACACAATATTACTATAATAATGTCTAATAAACCTTTTAAATTGCATTTCAAACACCACAAAAAAATTTTAGGCAGCACATTCAATCACTCTGTTGAAAGAAAAAGATTAAATATGCTGATGTGAATAGAAGAGCTTGTAAAACTTAAACCAAAGCAAAATTCTAATTGTAGTTAATTGGCAACCAAAGAATATTAACATTATTTAAGATTTTGGTGACAGGAATCAGGCTTCAGGAAAGCTATGTTTACTAGATCAATAATCACAGCCTAACAGTTCATGTAACTCTACAGATAAAGGTCTTCATTACATCTTGCAATGATAACTATTACTTAAGAAGTTGTGTCACTCTTGATGTGACTCAACAAAGATAAAATAACCTTTGTTGCTTGCCCAGACAATAGCTGATGTGTATTGGACAGACACCACTGGAAGGACTCTCTGGAAGGTGCATAGATAACGAATGCTCACCAGACTGCTGCTGCCCTGGAAATAATGGGCAGAGGCCCCTGCTATCCATACTCTCTGGGACATACATACCTAAAAACTGTATAAAAGATCTGAGCAACCGCTGGCTCAGGAGAAGGAAAAGACCTGGACAGTGCCACTGAGAAGGAAACCATGAGAAAAGGAAAAGCCTGGGGCAATGATGCTCTGAATAAAAATGGAGAGAATGCCAGGAGAGAAAAAATGGCAGAGACATCACCAGGTAGCCTGGAAGAAGCAGACCAAGAGGAACCCTCTCTCCATGTCCTAAGTTCTGCCTGCTGTAACTCATAGACCTGAAGAGGCTGCTCAGAGGACAACATAGCCAACAAGGATGACCTCTCCTCCATGCCAAAACTGCAGCAGCTTTCCTCCACAGACTCAAGCTGTCTTGGGAGTTGAGGGATATGGCAGTAGTATTCCTGTTCTCTTCACTCTCCTTCTTCTCTCTCTCCCTCTCTATTTTCTCTCTCTCCCCTTCTCATCCATCCACTTTATTCTGTTAATAAATAGTTTAGCTGTTGAAATTTTGGCCTCATTTGTGCCTCTAATTTCATGACACGGGAATATTCAAAAGAACTGAGTCTCTTTCCCTCTCTGGACCGAGACAGGAACCCACACAACTGGACATTGGTTACTCCAAGAAACACTGAACACACTCAAGTTTCATTGATGAACTTGTTCATACATGCCTTTTGCCCAATTATATCCTCACTTACATACTTAGTCATATATTTCAATGCATTCTTCCAGAACAACTAGAACCTGCCTCTTACATACATACTTTGAAAGACAGAAGTACGATTTTCTAACACTGTCATCCGTCTCAAAGAAATCCTTGCAGAGTTTTGCAGTATGTCTGGACAGCCAAACATCCCTACCTCTAAGAAATCTGTCCTGGAGGAAAGAAATAAGATTCTTCTGTAGTGAAAATCCAAAGTAACATGGTGTTTCAACAGGGAGAAAAAAAAGGCAAAAAGCTGTTCCAAGGTACTTCAAATTTCAGTTCCTGAGCAAGCCAAGAGGAACATTCTGCATAACTATACTGGTAGAGATGAGAATAAAAAAGTCACTTCCAAGGCAGCCAAGTTTCATCTTCTCACAGATACTAGTCAAGTTCCAGAAACACATTTAGAAACTGATTGGGTGGTAATGCAGTATATGGGCTTGATTTACAGTATGTTCCCCATGGGACTTATAACTGAGAAGAAGGTTACAGATATTCCCTATATAGCTAATATTTTTACATGGTAGCTTTGTGAGCATTCTACAGCACAGGTGTTATAAAAGAAGAGTGTGTTATTAAAGCAAGAATCTCTTAACTGAACAAGTAAAGCACCTCACGCAGCTTGCCAAAATGTCCATTATCAGAGACCACCTACACTATGCTCCATCTCCTGCAGAACAGCTCACATCTCTACAAGCACCAGGCCTGTGAAACAGTGGCGTCTAGCCAGATTCTTTCTGTGAAAGAAGTGCCATAGGCAGTATAGTTTTCCATGATAGAAATATATAACTTTAAGAATTTGACAGCTATCTCTGTTTCAACTCTGGAGTACATCTAACAAAATCAATGAAGAGGTGAAAAAAATTGTATGCATTGATGGCATATGCATATACATAGATGCATTGGTTTAAGCTGGCTGACCCCTCTAGAATGGATGAGGTATGGGGGGCTGAGGCAACAGGATTACTCCCCACTGCCAGTGACACAGAGCACCAGCACCAGCTGGATCATATATTCTACACCATGATGACATCATGCTTACTGTGTGACAGAAAAGGAGTGCTCTGGGGTTTATGGAACTTGAAATATATTCTATAGAATCATAGAATCAATAAGGTTGGAAGAGACCTCAAAGATCAAGTCCAACCTATCACCCAAGACCTCATGAATATTAAACCATAACAACAAGTGCCACGTCCAATCCCCTCTTGAACACCTCCAGGGATGGTGACTCAACCACCTCCCTGGGCAGCACATTCCAATGGCCAACAACTCTTTCTGTGAAGAACTTTCTCCTCACTTCAAGCCTAAACCTCCCCTGGCACAGCTTGAGACTGTGTCATCTTGTTCTGGTGTTGGTTGCCTGGGAGAAGAGACCAACCCCCACCTGGCTACAACCTCCCATCAGGTAGTTGTAGATAGCAATAAGGTCCCCCCTAAGCCTCCTCTTCTCCAGGCTAAACAATCCCAGCTCCCTCAGCCTCTCCTCACAGGGCTTGTGCTCAAGGCCTCTCCCCAGCCTCGTTGCCCTACTCTGGACACGTTCAAGAGTCTCAATGTCCTTCTTAAACTGAGGGGCCCAGAACCAGACACAGGACTCAAGGTGTGGCCTAACCAGTGCTGAGTACAGGGGCAGAATAACTTCCCTGCTCCTGCTGGCCATGCTATTTCTTCCTGTTCCATTTTTATGTGTGTGTTTCTTCCCCCGTTTGCAGTCTAGTGTTTGTCCCTTTTGTTCCAGTTTCGGTTTGTGCATGGGGGTGGTGCTTTCATAGACTCATAGAATGGTCTAGATTGGAAGGGACCTTAGATATCATCTAGGCCAACCACCCTGCCATGGGCAGGGATGCTTCTCAACTACAATAGATTGCTTAAGACCTCACCCACCCTGGCCTTGAACACCCCAAGGGACGACCTGCCAGTGTCCCAGCACTACTGTCAATGGGTAACAGCACTCAACATTGATACATCAGTGAGGCTGATACCCCTCAACTCTTTACAGATTGACAGAAACATTCAGTTTTGAAAGGCCCTCGGGATTACCAAATTCAACCGATAACCCTATTCTACAAGGTTCAACCCTAAACGATATTCCCAAGCATCACATCCAAACCACTTCTAATCACATCTAGGGTTGGTGACTCAACCACATCCCTGGGCAGCACATTCCAATGCCTGGCCACTCTTTACATGAATTTTTTTTCCCTAATGTCCAGTCTAAACCTACCCAGTCACATCTTGGGGCCATTCCCTCTTGTTCTGTCACTAATTACCTGTGAGAAGAGACCAGCAGCAGCCTCTCCACAATGTCCTTTCAGGTAGTTGTAGACAGAGATGAGGTCTCCCCTCAGCCTCCTCTTTTCCATACTAAGCAGCCCCAGCTCCTTCAGTTGCTCTTCAAAAGATTTATTCCCCAGGCCCTTCACAGTTTCATTGCCCTCCTCTGCACTTGCCCCAGCACTTCCACATCTCTCTTATATTGAGGTGCCCAAAACTGGACACAGTACTCAAGGTGTGTCCTCACCAGAGCTGAGTACAAGGGGACAATCACCTCCCTACTCCTGCTGGACACACCATTTCTAATACAAGCCAGGATGCCATCGGCTTTCTTGGCCACCTGTCCACACTGTTTGTTCATATTCAGTTGCCTGACTGCTAAAACCGCCAGGTCCCTTTCTGCCAGACAGCTTTCCACCACACTTCCCAAAGCCTGTGGTGTTGCTTGGGGCTGTTGTGACCCAACAGCACTCCTGGCATTTGGCCTTGTTGAAGCTCATCCTGTTAATGTTGGCCCATTGATCCAATCTATCTAAGTCCTTCTGTAGAGCCTCCCTACCCTTGTGCAGATCAACACTCACACCCAGCTTGGTGTCATCTGTGAACTTGCTGATGACACACTCTGTGTCTTCAACGGGATCATCAGTAAAGATGTTAAACAGAAGTGGTCCCAACACTGAGCCCTGAGGAGCACCATTTGTGACCAGCTGCCAGCTGGATTTAAATCCATTGACCACCACTCTTTGGGCCTATTTGCCCAGCCAGTGCTTTATCCAGCAGAGTGTGTGCTCATCCAAGCCACAAGCATCCAGTTTGTCCATAAGAATTCTGGGGAAAACAGTGTCAAAGGCTTTTTGAAAGTCTTCATCAGTACATTCCAGGCTAATGGGTGATTCATAAAATAGATCCATAAAATGGATCTCCACTTTGCAGTGCATCACAAAAAGGAGAGGGGCTTTTGGAACTATTTTTGGTCAATTTTATTATTTAGATGTTTCATATTGGGGTGCTTGCTCAGTGGCTTAACACAGATGCATTTCTACTGCCTGAAAATAAGTGAAGCTGTCAGGAAGGCAGCTTACTAATAGCCCTTACAGCATCTATTTCAGAGGACATTACAAACTTTACTGATCCTCTCAAAACCCCTCCAAGGTACACAAGTCAATATTAATATTTTTCCCTTCTCTTTTACAGTTGTTAGCCAGGATGTGGCTCAGTTGATAGCACATAAGACCCTTAATGGGAAGGTCATGAGTTCAAGCCTGCAGTGGGCAGTAGTGTCCTCCCTACTCTAGTCATGAGGTCTGCGGTGACAGGTTGGACTCGATGATCTTTGAGGTCTCTTCCAACCTTAGTGATACTGAATACTGAACACTGAATACTGAAATACGATCAGCCTGCATCAGCACTACAATGTGGTGGGTTCTGATGTGGCATAAAGCTTGTTAATGCCACTGAAATCAAAACAGGAATAAAAGTGTTATATTACTGCACTCACAAAATTAGATTCCCTTAATTTTTATTTTGGGCAATTTTAGTAGGAGATGGGGAGCTTACAGAAAGCAAATTAATTGCAAAGGCTAAGATCTTTCTTATCTAACAGCTACTAAATTACATTTCAAGATAAACAGTATTTAAATACTTTTCAAGCAAAAGAAATTGCTGTGATAGCCTCAGAGGTGTTACCTGGAACTGGTTGCAGCTGTGACATGATGGTAACCAATGCTGTGGTGTATGCTCTTCCTTACAACAAATAGTTGCATGAATGAAGTTCCAAACACACTGAAGAGTTTCAGGCAAGAAGTCTAATGACCGCGAGTACAAAAGGAAATGCATCATTAAGGAAAGTGAGTGAAAGTCACCTACTGGATTCCACTTTTTGATCACTGATGAGCTACATGTAAATCTTGTTTATCCTTCTCCTGTAGACATTTGTGTCCATCTAGTTGACACAGGTTGGTATTAGTGCTCTCCTTGAGGTAAGAAGCAGCAGTGCAAGGGTTAGGGCAGAAGCAAGTCTGCCAGGTTTGCATTTTCTTATCTTGCTACAAGATATAATCATAGAATCATAGAATCAATAATATTGGAAGAGACCTCAAAGATAGTTTCATAGTTTCATAGTTTCATTCAGGGTTGGAAGGGACCACAAGGATCATCTAGTTCCAACCCCCCTGCCACGGGCAGGGACACCCCACACTAGATCAGGCTGGACAGAGCCTCATCCAGCCTGCTCTTAAACACCCCCAGGGATGGGGCCTCAACCACCTCCCTGGACAACCCATTCCAGGGTTTCACCACTCTCATGGTGAAGAACCTCCTCCTCACATCCAGCCTGAATCTCCCCACCTCCAATTTCATTCCATTCCCCTTAGTCCTATCACTACCTGAGATCTTGAGAAGTCCTTCACCAGCCTTCCTGTAGGCCCCCTTCAGATACTGGAAGGCCACAATTAGGTCACCTCAGAGCCTTCTCTTCTGCAGACTGAACAGCCCCAACTCCTTCAGTCTGTCCTCATAGGAGAGGTGCTCCAGCCCTCTGATCATCCTTGTGGCCCTTCTCTGGACACGTTCCAGCACCTCCACATCCCTCTTGTAATAGGGGCTCCAGAACTGGACACAGTACTCCAAGTGGGGTCTCAGCAGGGCTGAGTAGAGGGGGAGGATCACCTCCCTTGACCTGCTAGCCACACTTCTCTTGATGCAGCCCAGGATCTGATTGGCTTTGCGGGCTGCAAGTGCACATTGAGAGCTCATGTTGAGCTTTTTGTCCCCCAGCACCCCCAAGTCTCTCTCCTCAGGGCTACTTTCCAGCCAGTCACTGCCCAGCCTGTATTTGTGCTGGGATTGCCTCGACCCAGATGCAGGACCCTGCACTTGCTCTTATTGAACTTCATGAGGTTGGCTTGTGCCCACCTCTCCAGCCTGTCAAGGTCCCTCTGGATGGCCTCCCTTCCCTCCAGAGTGTCTGCTGCACCACACAGCTTGGTGTCATCAGCAAACTTGCTGAGGGTGCACTCAATGCCACTGTCCATGGCACCCACAAAGATGTTGAATAAGACAGGTCCCAGGACTGATCCCTGAGGGACTCTGCTTGTCACTGGCCTCCACTGGGACATGGAGCCATTGACAGCCACTCTTTGGCCGTGGCTGTCAAGCCAGTTCCTTATCCATCCAGTGGTCCACCCATCAAACCCATGTGTCACCAGTTTGGAGACCAGGATGTGGTGCGGGACAGTGTCGAAGGCTTTGCTCAGGTCCAGGTAAATGACATCAGTTGCTTGCCCCTCATCTATTAATTTTGTCACCTGCTCATAGAAGGCCACCAGGTTGGTCAGGCAGGATTTGCCCTTGGCAAAGCCATGCTGACTGCTCCCAATCACCTCTTCACTATTCTTTTGAGCGAGTAGTGACTCCAGGAGGATCTGCTCCATGATCTTTCCAGGCACAGAGGTGAGACTGACTGGCCTGTAGTTCCCAGGTTCCTCCTTCTTACCCTTTTTGAAGATGGGGGCAATGTTTCCCCTTTTCCAGTCTGTGGGGACTTCACCAGACTGCCATGACTTTTGAAATATAATAGAGAGGGGTTTAGCAACCTCATCTGCCAGTTCTCTCAGTACCCGTGGGTGTATCCCGTCGGGTCCCATGGACTTGAACACTTTCAGGTTCTTCAGGTGATCACAAACCTGATCTGCACTTACAATGGGCAGTTCTTCCTCCCCATCCCTGGCTTTGACTTCCACAACATCAGGAGTGTGGCTAGAGGCCCTTGCAGTGAAGACTGAGGTAAAGAAGTTATTAAGTACCTCAGCCTTTTCCTCATCACTTGTGACCATGTCACCATTTTCCTTTCTGAGGGGGCCTACAACTTCCCTAGTCGTCTTCTTCCCATTAATATAGCTGTAGAAGTTCTTAGTGTTCCCTTTAATCTCCCTGGCTAGATTCAATTCAAACTCTGCTTTGGCTTTCCTAACCAGGACTCTTGCTGCTCGGGCAGCTTCCTTATATTCCCCCTGTTCTACCTGTCCTTCCCTCCACTTCCTGTAGAGTTTCCTTTTAAGTAATAGTGTGTCCAGTAGCTCCTTGCCCATCCAGGCAGGCCTCCTAGCATTCTTACCTGCTTTTCTCTTTGTTGGTATACAGAGCTCCTGGACACAGAGGAGGTGGTCCTTGAATACTGACCAGCTGTCCTGGGTCCCTCTTCCCTCCAGGGCTTTGTCCCACGACACTTTGGCTAGCAGATCCCTGAAGCCATCAAAATCTGCACGCCTAAAGTCTAGGGTCGTGAGCTTGGAATACTTCCTCCTGATTGCCCTGAGGAGATTAAATTCAACTGCTTCATGGTCACTGCAGCCAAGGCCATCTATGAGCCTCACATTGCTTACCAGCCCTTCCCTGTTGGTGAGAACAAGGTCCAGCATAGCACCATTTCTTGTTGGTTCCTCTACCATTTGGAGGAGGAAGTTGTCTTCTATGCAGTCCAGGAACATCCTGGATTGCTGGTGCCTTGCTGTGTTGTCCCTCCAGCAGATGTCCGGGTGGTTGAAATCACCCATGAGGACCAGGGCTTGTGACCTGGAAGCCGCTTCTATTTGCCTATGGAGGGCCTCATCTGCTTGGATCTGCTGGTCAGGTGGCCTGTAGGAGACCCCCACAGTAATATCTCCTTCCCCTGTCCTGCCTTTAATTTTAACCCACACGCTCTCAACTAGCTCATCATCCCTCCCCAGTTGGAGCTCCACTGATTCCAACTGGCTATTGACATAGAGGGCAACACCTCCTCCTCTCCTTCCCTGCCTATCCTTCCTAAAGAGTTTATACCCATCTATGCCTACATTCCAGTCATGGGATTCATCCCACCAAGTTTCAGTAACAGCCACTATGTCGTGGCACCCCAGCAGCACCGTGGCACTTAACTCACCCTGTTTGTTGCCCAAGCTGCGCGCATTCGCATAGAAGCACTTCAGCTGGGCTGGCCCTGTCCTCCTCTTGTGCCAATTCCCCTCGGTTTCCACAGAATGTCCTGGTGGATCATTCGTGGCTTGCCTCAGGGCAGCAAGTTGAGAGCCCTTACCAGCTCTCCTTCTCTCTACTGCTGGTGAGCTGCCCCTCTGTTTGTCACCAGCCAGCAGGAGACTATTAACCCCTTCCCCCTTCAAATCTAGTTTAAAGCCCTATCAATGAGCCCTGCCAATTCCTGCCCCAGGATTCTTATCCCCCTCTGGGACAAGTGTGTCCCATAAGTTGTTTTCAGCTCAGGTGCCTTGAAAGCCAATCCATGATTGTGGAACCCATAGCCCTGTCGATATAGTTTCAAGTCCAACTTGTCACCCAACACCTCATGACTACTAAACCATGGCACCAAGTGCCATGTCCAGTCCCCTCTTGAGCACCTCCAGGGATGGTGACTCCACCACCTCTCTGGGCAGCACATCCCAATGGCTAACAACTCTCTCTGTGAAGAACTTTCTCCTCACCTCCAGCCTAAATTTCCCCTGGTGCAGCTTGAGACTGTCCTCTTTTTCTGTTGCTGGTTGCCTGGGAGAAGAGACCAACCCCTTCCTGGCTACAACCTCCCTTCAGGTAGCTGTAGACAGCAATAAGGTCTCCCCTGAGCTTCCTCTTCTCCAGGCTAAACGATCCCAGCTCCCTCAGCCTCTCCTTGTAGGGCTTGTGCTTGAGGCTTCTCACCAGCCTTGTAGCCCTTCTCTGGACTGACAGACAATCAGTGGGGATGGAGCTAGGTAGAGGCAGGAAAGCAGTGATGACCAAAGTGAGGTGCCTGCTCCAAATTTCTAGGCTTCAGCAATGGAGGCAGTGGAATAGCAGAACTCCAGTTTGAGATTATTCCAGCATTTAAGAGTATTTGAACAAGGGAACCTCAGTTCTCTTTCCCCTATATATCTGCACCCTATGAAACCCAGTTTTTCCACAAATTTATAAGTCATGCTTTGGAATTTTCACTTAATTTCAGGGGGAGGTCCAGACATCTTGAATGCTCACAATAACCCTTCTTTAATATATAGTTAAAGTTTAATTTATTAACATCTGTAAATAGCAAGCAACACAAGAAGGAGCCAACATAAATAATACATTGGCCTGTCACTGCATATAACTCAGCTGGTTTACCTTATGCAACACTAAGAGGCAGAGTTTTAAAATCATCAGAGATATTGGTGGCAACAAAAGGAAATATAAGGAGATGAATTAGCCCCTGCTCTACATTGGCCTGTGGGACTAGCTGGCTAATGTGGAACAAAAAGTGAGATCTGAAAAATCTTCTAGTCCTTGCAGATTTCCTAAGGCAGCCTGAAAATCCCAGGTGTGGTGTTGTCCCAGGAGTGAGGCAACACCAGTACACTCCTTTTTGTGTAAATCGCTGGCCAGTCTTTACACAACATCAATTGCTTTAGTGTACTATTCCAGTCAAGCTTTCAAACCATATGATCTAGAGGCAGAACCCTCCCTCATCCACCACTGACTCCTCATTCTGTTCGGTGCCTGGGTTCAAAATATTACAAAAAAATAAGCTTTTTTGACTGAAGTTATTGCTTTCAAAGCAAGAATCTTAAATGTCTTGAATCAGACTTCATTTGTGAACTGGCAGAGGCACACAACCATGGGAATAAATTTATAGGTAGGATGAAGTTGTCTCTTTGAATCATAAATTGACTGCAACTAGGAAATCACAGTTTTCACACACTGCAGTGTCCAGTGATGCTCTAAATGCTGCCCATCCCCAAGCACATCCTGCCAACTGTCAAATATATTATTATATGTAAGTAAAAGCTAAAATATCTCCTCTCTATATTCTCCTCAGGGAAGTGAATGTTTATACTCTCCTCTGTGCAAGAAAGTGTTTTCTGGGCATAATTCAATCCTGTATCAAAGCCCTACCTATCAGAACTGACATTTAAACACCTGCTGTGGTGTTTGGGAGCAATAACAATGTTTTCAACCTCTACATCAACTTTTTTTTCCAGGGAGCTTGTTGTGATTTGAAAACCAGTAATTAATTTAAGCTTCATGCAGTAAAGAGGTAGTGACAACACTTCCCACACAAGATAAATTGGATGTAAATTGCCAGAAGTATCACACAGGGTTGCATACATAGCAACAGATAAGAAGATTGGATCCTCAGGACATCCTGTGTCAATGCCCTGCAACAAGCATCAGATACTACCCTTTCCCAGCCTACATGTGCTTCCCTGAATGCTCAGCAAATTCTCATTAAAATGAAGACACCTCTGTGAGATAGATTTTGTACACACATGCAGTAAATGCACATTATTATCTCTAGGTGGTTTTGTTTCATATGTGCAAGGTTTTCTTTTTGGTTTGGTTTCAATGTTGTGGGTTTTTTTTTCCCTTTTGAAGTCAGCTCTTGTTATTAAACAGCCAGCAATGAAGTAGAGACTTACGAAGGACTGACTACATTATTCTCAAATGCCTTTTACAGTGTATTAAAGTGTTTTCAATTACCTCCTAATACACCTCCAGGGAGCCTAGGAGAATGGGAGGATTAGTAGAATAATGAGTTTAAATTATTTAAGGGTTTGGGGTTTTTTTTCCCCCCCTCTTATTATGTGACTTTGTTGGATTTAATCCTACACTAGAGATATTTGACAGGACAAACCAGGTTATATCTAATGAGTAATCTTGATCTAAAATTAAAGGGTTGCAAGTAAAGGATAAAAATATGCAAATCCCCCCCCCCCCCCCCCCCTTTCCCAGAAGTTACAGTAAAGTGGATAGGGATGTCTGTTTGCTTTCTAATGATTGAAAAAGGGTGACTATTTTATCAGTTTGTTGAAACTAACTGATAAGAAACTAATGAACTCATGCACTTAAATAGAATGAGATAGAATCATAGAATCAATAAGGTTGGAAGAGACCACAAAGATCATCAAGTCCAACCTGTCACCCAACACCTCATGACTACTACTGCAAAATTCTTTTGCAGTCAAAAGAATTTTGGGTTTTTTGATATTGGGAAACTTTCCACTGCACCAGGCCAGCTGACAACAGATAGAGTACATCTGTCCCAGAGAAGGGGAAAGATCACTGTATATGAGAACGGACTGTCCCCCAAAGATAAAAAAATCCTGGGTAGGGAATTGGCGGGTCTCATAGACAGGGCTTTAAACTAGTTTCGAAGGGGGAAGGGGCTGAAGAGAGTCCTCTCAGACAAGAGTCTGGGGGCGACAAGCTAGAGTTGGAGGTGAAACCAGCAGCCCAGCTGAAGTGCATGTACACTAATGCACGAAGCATGGGTAACAAACAGGAGGAGCTGGAAGCCTTGATGCAGCAGGAAAATTATGATATAGTTGCCATCACAGAGACGTGGTGGGACGACTCACACGACTGGAGCGCTGCAATTGACGGTTACAAGCTCTTCAGGAGAGACAGGCGAGGAAGAAGGGGTGGAGGGGTGGCCCTGTACATCAGAAAGACACTAGATGCCATTGAGATGGAGATTAGGGATGATCGGGTTGAATGCTTGTGGATAAGAATTAGAGGGAAGACCAGCAGGGCAGACACCCTGGTTGGAGTCTGTTATAGACCACCCAACCAGGAGGAAGATGTTGACGAAGCATTCTATAGGCAGCTTAGGGCTGTCTCAAGATCTCCGGACCTTGTTCTCATGGGTGACTTCAACCTGCCTGACATCTGCTGGGAACTCAACACGGCAGAGAGGAGACAGTCTAGAAGGTTTTTAGAATGCATGGAGGACAGCTTCTTATCCCAGGTGCTGCGAGAGCCTACCAGGGGCAAGGCTATGCTTGACCTCCTCTTCACCAACAGGGAAGGGCTGGTGGGTGATGTGGTGGTTGGAGGGTGTTTGGGGTCCAGTGACCACGAGATAATTGAATTCTCGGTTTTTGGTCAAGCCAAGAGGGGCGGCAAGAAGACCTCCACTCTGGACTTCCGGAGGGCAGACTTTGGGTTACTCAAGGAACTAATTCAGAGGGTTCCTTGGGATAAAGTCCTTAAAAACAAAGGGGTCCAGGAGAGCTGGTCCTACTTCAATGAAGAATTGTTGAAGGCTCAGGGACAGGCTGTGCCAATGTGCCAGAAGATGAGCCGCCGGGGCAGACGGCCAGCCTGGATGGTTCATGAACTTTTAATGGAACTGAGGGAAAAAAAGAGGGTGTATCACCTTTGGAAGCGAGGGGAGGCAACCCACAGAATGTTTAAGGATGTTGCTAGGTCTTGTAGGAAGAGAATTAGGGAGGCAAAAGCACACTTGGAACTTAAACTGGCCTCTACTGTGAAGGACAACAAAAAGTCCTTCTATAAATACATTAATAGCAAGAGGAAGGGCAGAGACAACCTTCACTCCTTGGTGGATACGGAGGGGAACATTGTAACCAAGGATAAGGAAAAGGCAGAGATACTTAACACCTTCTTTGCCTCAATTTTTACTAGAAGGGCAGAACGTCTTCCTGACAGCTGGTCTGCAGAGCTAGCAGAAGGAGCCAGGGAGCTGCACAGTTTCCCTATGTTCCATGAGGCGGTAGTTGGAACTCTCCTTAGCAGCTTGGATCCCCACAAGTCCATGGGACCAGATGGGATTCATCCTAGGGTGCTGAGAGAGCTGGCAGATGAGCTGGCCAAGCCACTCTCCATAATTTTCCAGCAGTCCTGGCTCACTGGCGAGGTCCCAGAGGACTGGAAGCTGGCCAACGTGGTGCCCATCCATAAGAAGGGCCGGTTGGATGAGCCAGGGAATTACAGGCCTGTCAGCCTGACCTCAGTGCCAGGCAAGATCATGGAACAGGTCATCCTGAGTTCAATAACACAACACTTACAGGATGGCCAAGGGATCAGGCCTAGCCAGCATGGATTTAGGAAGGGCAGGTCCTGCCTGACCAACCTGATCTCCTTCTATGATCAGGTGACCCGCCTGGTGGATGTGGGGAGGCCTGTTGATGTAGTCTACCTGGACCTCAGCAAGGCCTTTGACACCGTCCCCCATAGCAAACTGCTGGCCAAGCTGTCAGCCCATGGCTTGGACGGGAGCACACTGCGATGGGTTAGGAACTGGCTGGAGGGCCGAGCCCAGAGAGTGGTGGTGAATGGTGCCACATCCAGCTGGCAACCAGTCACTAGTGGTGTGCCCCAAGGATCAGTGCTGGGCCCTGTGCTCTTTAACATCTTTATTGATGATCTGGATGAGGGCATTGAGTCCATCATCAGTAAATTTGCTGACGACACCAAGCTGGGGGCAAGAGTTGATCTGCTGGAGGGTAGAGAGGCTCTGCAGAGAGACCTGGACAGGCTGGACAGATGGGCAGAATCCAACGGCATGAGATTTAACACATCCAAATGCCGGGTTCTGCACATTGGCCACAACAACCCCATGCAGTGCTACAGGCTGGGGTCAGAGTGGCTAGAGAGCAGCCAGGCAGAGAGGGATCTGGGGGTGCTGGTTGATGGTAGGCTTAACATGAGCCTGCAGTGTGCCCAGGCAGCCAAGAGGGCCAATGGCATCCTGGCCTGCATCAAGAACAGTGTGGCCAGCAGGAGCAGGGAGGTCATTCTGCCCCTGTACACTGCACTGGTTAGGCCACACCTCGAGTACTGTGTCCAGTTCTGGGCCCCTCAGTTTAGGAAGGATGTTGACTTGCTGGAACGAGTCCAGAGAAGAGCAACAAAGTTGGTGAGGGGTTTGGAACACAAGCCCTATGAGGAGAGGCTGAGGGAGCTGGGGCTGCTTAGCCTGGAGAAGAGGAGACTTAGGGGTGACCTTATCACTCTCTACAACTACCTGAAGGGAGGTTGTAGACAGGCTGATGATGGTCTCTTCTCCCAGGCACCCAGTACCAGAACAAGAGGACACAGTCTGAGGCTGCGCCAGGGGAGGTTCAGGTTGGATGTTAGGAAGAAGTTCTATACAGAAAGAGTGATTGCGCTATGGAACGGGTTGCCCGGGGAGGTGGTGGAGTCGCCGTCATTGAAGGTGTTCAGAAGGAGACTTGACGGGGTGCTTGGTGCCATGGGTTAGCTGTTTGGGTGGGTTGGATTGGTTGATGGGTTGGACACGATGATCTTGAAGGTCTCTTCCAACCTGGTTTGGTTTATTCTAATAAAGGTTTATTCTAATAAAGGTTTATTTTACTAAACCATGGCAGCAAGTGATACTTCCAATCCCGTCTTGAACACCTCCAGGGATGGTGACTCCACCATCTCCCTGGGCAACACATTCCAAAGGCTAACAACTCTCTCTGTGAAGAACTTTCTCCTCACCTTGAGCCTAAACTTCCCCTGGTGCAGCAGACTGTGTCCTTGTGTTCTGGTGCTGATTGCCTGGGAGAAGAGACCACCCCCCACCTGGCTACAATCTCCCTTCAGGTAGTTGTAGACAGCAATAAGATCTCCCCTGATACTCCTCTTCTCCAGGCTAAACAACCCCAGCTCCCTCAGCCTCTCCTCATAGGGCTTGTGCTCGAGGCCTCTCCCCAGCCTCGTTGCTTTTCTCTAGACACGTTCAAGAGTCTCAATGTCCTTCTTAAATTGAGGGCCCCAGAACTGGACACAGGACTGAAGGTGTGGCCTAGCCAGTGCTCAGTACAGGGGCACAATGACTTCCCTGGTCCTGCTGGCCACACTATTCCTGATGCATGCCAGGATGCCATTGGCCTTCTTGGCCACCTGGGCACACTGCTGGCTCATGTTCAGCCACCTGTCAATCAGTACCCTCAGGTCCCTTTCTGTTTGGCAGCTCTCCAGCCACTCTGACCCCAGCGTGTTGCGCTGCATGGGGTTGTTGTGGCCAATGTGTAGAACCCAACACTTGGTCTTGTAGAATGCCATCATGTTGGACTCTGCCCATGTGTCCAGCCTATCAAGGTCTTCCTGGAGAGCCCTTCAACCCTCTAACAGATCAGCACCTGCTCCCAACTTGGTGTCATCTGCAAATTTACTGATGACTGACTCAGTATCCTCATATCGATTATCAATGAGGACATTAAACAGGACGGGGCCCAGCACTGATCCCTGGGGCACACCACTAGTGACTGGCCTGCAGTTGTTGGTTAACAAAACAAAACAGTATCACATCAGAGATCTTAAGTGATTTAGCTACTGAACATCAATGTATTAGACATGCTACTTTACAGAATAGGGCAGCCATAGATTTCTTGTCCATGGACATGGTTGTGAAGATTTTGATGCAATGTGTTGCATGAATTGCACTGACAAATCTATTTCCATCCACCAGCAAATAAAATCCCTAATGGTTCGAATAACAAATGTTCAACAAGACCTTTGTTAGACTGGAGAAGATCTTCAATGGATGGAGCTTACCTGGATGGATAAAATCTCTTATCAAAACTGGATTGCTGATTTTATTAATTGCTTTTGTCATATTGCTAATTTTACCCTGCTTGTTTTTATGTATGTGAAATACATTAGAAAGGTTGATTAATAGTGTGTTCTTGTTAGAAAAACAAAAAGGGGGAAAAAACAAAACTGGGGAGAGACACACCTTGAGTCCTGTGTCCAGTTCTGGGCCCCTCAATTTAAGAAGGACATTGAGACACTTGAACATGCCCAGAGAAGGGCAATGAGGCTCAGGAGAGGCCTCGAGCACAAGCCCTACGCGGAGAGGCTGAGGGAACTGGGGTTGTTTAGCCTGAAGAAGAGGAGGCTCAGGGGAGACCTTATTGTTGTCTACAACTACCTGCAAGGAGGATGTAGCCAGGTGGGGGTTGGTCTCTTCTCCCAGGCAATCAGCACCAGAACAAGAGGACGCAGTCTCAAGCTATGCCAGGGGAAGTTTAGGCTCAAGGTGAAGAGAAAGTTCTTCACAGAGAGAGTTGTTGGCCATCGGAACGTGCTGCCCAGGGAGGTGGTGGAGTCACCGTCCCTGGAGCTGTTCAAGAGGGGAGTGGATGTGGCACTTGATGCCATGGTTTAATAGTCATGAGGTGTTGGATGACAGGTTGGACTTGATGATCTTTGACATCTTTTCCAACTTTATTGATTCTATGATTCTATGATTCCTTCATGGTGGTTGTCAGGCCTTCCATTATAATTACTTCAATTTCCTTCACATTAAAGCTGGAATTTTGTTTCTGTCCTATATGGTCCTGTAGATTAAACATGGATTTGATGATGATAGGCCCTAATACCAGAACTTTAGTGACAGAATTAAAATGAGGATCTAGGTACTTTCATTAGCCCCATTATTTTTTAATGGATATCTAATTCATATGGATTGCAAAGTGCAGAATATTCTCAGCAACAGAAAATATGACCAAACCTACCTGAAGGGTGGTTGTAGCCATGAGGGTGTTGGTCTCTTCTCCCAGGCAACCAGCACCAGAGCAAGAGCACCCTGTCTCAAGCTGCGCCAGGGGAAGTTTAGGCTGGAGGTGAGGAGAAAGCTGCCCAGGGAGGTGGTGGAGTCACCATCCCTGGAGGTGTTCAAGAGGGGATTGGACGTGGCAGTTTATGCCATGGTTTAGTAGTCATGAGGTCTGTGGTGACAGGTTGGACTTGATGATCTTTGAGGTCTCTTCCAAACTTGGTGATTCTGTGATTCTGTGTTCCAAGGCCTTATGTGTTGTCATCTTCACAGCTGTATCAAATTTACAAAAGTCATGAATTTTGTAATATATCTTCTATTGAAAACACTGGTGATCAGGAGAAATCAGTCAGATAAAAAAATACATGTGGAAGACATTTTTTTAAAAACCTTAATTGATTTATATTGTAGGAAAATAGTAACCATTTACTGCAGATTGAGAGAATAGCTGAGAAGAGCTTTAGGAACTGCAATACATTTGAATAGTATCCCCCAACATATTTCTTCTCCCCAGATGCAGTTAGTGAAAATGTAAACTTTGTGATAAAGAACTTTGCTTTAGTTTTTTCCTCCCCATACCTCCAGATCCAGTATTGAATTTCATGAAAAATAGGCTTGTGCCAGCCTATTGAAGATATCCAAGGATTATTAGCAAACAGAACAAGGATCGTGAGTTTTGAATTTCTTAAACTCAGGCAACACCATTTCCAGCCTTATTGATTCTGTGATTCTATATTCATGAGGTCTTGGGTGGCAGGTTGGACTTGATGATCCTTGAGGTCTTTTCCAACTTTATTGATTCTATGACTCTATGATTCTATGAGTGTCTCTTGGGCTGCTGTTGAATGCATACAGGTGTGTGTGTACACATATATATACACACACATACACACATATATGTATATGTATGTTTGTTTCCATAGACTTTATCCTGTTTTTTTAAATTATCATTTTGTTTCCATTTTTCTATGCTAGTGGAGGAGTCCTGGTTTATCCCTACCAGAAGAGAGGAAACATTTATGTGGGCAAGGAGGCATTTTTTTTTGTCTGTGATCTTCTCATGAATGCTTGATTTATTTTAGTCTTCTTAATCCATAACTATAATAAGGGATTTTCTGTTGTTGCTAATAGACATAATCACTATTGTTAATCCAAAGAGAGTAGTTTTCTCACACATGCTTTCATAAGCCTGAGTAACCATAAATGAGTAATTATGTAAAGAGATTCAAATTGAAATTACAGTCTAAAGTATTTGTCAAGATACATGAGATGATTTGCATACACAGAAATGAAGAAATTAGGAAAATGTGCCCAAGCCAGAGCTTCCATAAAACTGGAACTAACACTGGATCATTTTAAGATGGAGATTGTAGCCAGAAATTCACCACCAGAACCAATTCAGAATTCAGAGTAAGACAAAAGATATTTGTCTCATACTATGCCTGGAAAAATGTACTTTCCATTGCTTTCACTCCTACTGTGATCTCTTAGGACAGACATAGCCTTTAGAAGTTATAAATACCTTATGATGAATGCTACATAAAGTGACCAGAGTGTCCTCAATGAGCCTTCATCGATATTCATCTTCATCCTTCTCTAGGGTACCATTAGATAGCACACTTAGAGGAGTCTCTGCGTTCGGCCTAGGGTCAGCTAGATGATGTTAAATCTGAAAGCTGTGACACTTTATCTTCATCCCAGAAAGAGTGAAATATGAATTCAGTCTTCAATATGGAACATGAGGATAGCTCTGTCCACAAGAAAGCAGCTTGACTTGCAATATTAATAGGAGCCTTTTCACAGTGAGATGGATGAGACTCAGCTACTACACAAAATGAACCCAAACCATTTAATAACCACCAGAAGCTACAGGTATTACAGCCCTTTAAGCAGTATATTGGCAGTAGTTTTAAGTGAAGTTGATAATAATTTTGGAAGTAGCTCACATAGAGATGAGAGCTACAATGGAGAACTGCAGACGGAGACAGCTTTACTCTGCTAATTCTTATGCAAAAATCCTTGCTGCATTCACACACAAGTCAGAATTTAAAACATTGTATACCACAGCAAAACCCTACCTAGGAACCTCAAAGCAGCAGCAGATGCTTTGGGTATACGTTAATACTTCCCCACATCTCCTGGACACTTGACCAGCTTCAGGTTGCTACCTAGTATCACAAGAACCCAGAGCCATGGAAGGGATATGCACATGCCATCCCAGTGCCCTGATTGTGTTCTTTGTAAAATCTGTTCATGTGAATAAACTGAAAGACTTAGCCTGAAGTAAATTAACTACATTATGTATAATGACAAATTATGCAGATTTATACCAGATAATCAGTTGGTATTCTTGCCACTGGAGACAGCTGACATCCAAATGCAATAGTCACGAGAACAAATAAGTTCAGATTGTTCCCAATGGGCACACCACTTCAGTCACTACCTTGTAATTGTCCCTAAACTTATCGTTTCCTATTATATTCTTATTTCAGCTTGTTCTTTTCAAACTTTGATGGATCCACCCACCTCTATTTTCTTCACATCCTTTACTTTGGATGGAAACACTAAAAAGAGTGATAACCTGTGCTGTAGCTAGTAAAATACAGTGCAGAGAGAGCTCAGAACACATTTCTGAGGGGATGGGAACAATTCCCTGGGATTTACTGCTTTGGTAAGCTAAGGTCCTAACAACACAGGTTTTAGCAAGGAGGAGGAGGAAGGAGAAAGTAAAGAAATGATAATCCTATCCTTCACAAGAGGAAAAAAACCCACAACAACAAACAAACACAGAAAGACCCAAACAAACAGAAAGGCAGCAATAGACCAAAACAATGGCATCCCCAAAAAGCAATTGAGATTTGAGCTCGGGCTACTCTCAGAAAACTTCCTTTTCCTTCCAACATATCAAGGAGAGGAGCAGCTCCCCATAAAATTACGTACAAATGATGGTCAGTGGGAACAGTTGTAGTTTTGAAACTATCTGCCTGGACTTTGACCCTAAATGTTTGTGTTGCCACAGAAGGAGACCTCCTGTGTGAAGTCAAGTAATTTTCAACATCTGTGTTCCTCCTTCTCCATAATTTGCCCTCTTGATATGCAGGCTGCAGCCACCATGGGGATAAGGTGTTTCTTATCATGTTTACACTATGCATAGTACTGTAGAGACTTTGTTTTGGTTGGTGCTTGGTATTAGTGTAATCTTGTTTCTAGATATGCTCACCTCATTTCCCAGGAAATGGAAGTCATTAAGCACAACTGACTCCCCTGGGAGCCTGCACAATGCAGATACTTCCTGACAATACAGTACAGAGAACTATTAAGTACTTTAGTACTTAACAGGAAGTCAAACTTGCAGACTTGCCAGACAACTGGGGTTGACCTAGATGATCTAGGTTTCAGATCAGGTACCCATCTTGGGCAGAAACCTGTAACTTGAAGATCCCAGAGAAAAATGACATGGAGTCCCAGCTCATTCACTGAGAAAGGTAAATTAAACTCCCTCACATTCCCTAAACCCAGAAGAGGGAGCCTGGTAGAAGCATCCAAGCTAGGTCACCAGGGCAGTCTCACCATCCAAGTTCAGAGGAGGAATAATTGTGGACACAGCAGCTGAACTAAGATCTATAGAGGCCTGCCAATTTTGTTGCCTTAGATTATCAGACACATCAGTAAACTTGGCACAGACTAAAAAGACACCAGAAAGCTTTTCTGCTTGTGGAAACACTTTTCTGATGAAGTAATTTCAAAATATAAGAAATTCAGGATACTTTTCTCTTCTGCTTCTTTGAATAATACTAATAAACTCGTGTCTCTTATGAGCATATTGATTTTTTCTTCATACAGGGATACTACAGCTTGCTAGGAACAGTGTAGTGGAAGAGTATTCTAATTAGTCATTTAATGTTCATGCATTTATTTATTTTTTTAATCTATCCCAGCTGGAACCAGTGCATTAACTGCTTTTTACCTGACTTCAGTGCTTACACGGGGAATCCATATAAAATGGTCCAGAACTATCAAGCAGAATTTCTGGCACATAGAAAGCACACTGAGAACACAGCAGTCTGCCAGTTGTGCCCTGCCACTTCAGAGAGTTTCTAGATTGTTCTGGAAGCAGATGAATAGTCTGACCACGTTTATCTTCAGTAAATAAATGTTATATCAACCTGATAGCTCTTACCAAACTTTTTTTTTCTCATAGACTGGAATTTCTTGTCTGTGCCTCCCTGGGAAGATGCACTTTCGTCTTATCTTGCAATTTACACTAAAGAGAGATATTGTATCTATGAGCAGCCCACCAACTGTTACATTATTCATGAATTCACTGTCCTAGGGTTTAAATTTGAACTTCAATTATGACAGATAAGCTCTGTAGTATTCACATTAATGCCCTCTGCTATAGTTAACACTACCGAGCAACTGCAGCAAAGTTCAGCATGTCAGCTGCCATACAGCTGCGTTTTGATCCAGCATCTCGGTAAGCCAACCTTCTTGCCCTGCCTCAATCTCACCATACCAGGGAGATTATGGAGAGATGAAAGTTTCCTAGATACTCAGGTTGGCAGCTGGTTCTCCAGATGGATCTTTGAGATATGATGAATACACAGTATGGGTGAGGAAGGATCGTTGCAAATACGATTATGCAGGTAACAGTTATAGGAGCAGTTATTTCACTTTGTGAAGATCTGCTAACAAGTTAGTAGCTGCCAGTGTTATGCCAAAGAGGCAGACTGGCCATCCAGATAAGACAAGATAGGAGACAGTTATTTGCTTCTCAGCTTTTCCACAGGGTTGTTTCATGATCACAGGTAATTCATATAAGGTCTCCAGACTTCTCTTTCCTTACCAGTAACAGTAGTGGTGACATCCATAGGACAGGGCTGCCATGAAATCAGATTCATATGTTTAAAGTACTCAGCAGTCACTATTGCTCATCCTAAGCACACCAAAGGTGATAGAAATACCACCACAGACTTCAGTGGACTTTGTGGACAAGACTTACAGAGGAGAAATTCCCTGTGTGGTAGGTTGAAATTCCACCCCCCAACATTAAATTTGCCAGAACAGCTCAGCTGGAAGCAAATGAAAACTGTATTTACAAACAAAACTACAATCTACAATGGAGTGCAATGAATATGCACAAAATACAGAGTATTTACAATATTTACAGATATGGAACACAAGCCCTATGAGGAGATGCTGAGGGAGCTGGGGTTGCTTAGCCTGGAGAAGAGGAGACTCAGGGGTGACCTTATTGCTGTCTACAACTACCTGAAGGGAGGTTGTAGACAGGCAGGGGCTGGTCTCTTCTCCCAGGCAACTAGTACCAGAACAAGAGGACACAGTCTCAGGCTGCACCAGGGGAAGTTTAGGCTGGCGGTTAGGAGGAAGTTTTACACAGAGAGAGTGATTGCCCATTGGAATGGGCTGCCCGAGGAGGTGGTGGAGTCACCGTCACTGGAGGTGTGCAGGAGGAGACTTGATAGGGTGCTTGGTTGCATGGTTTAGTTGGTTGGGTGGTGTTGGATGATAGGTTGGACACGATGATCTTGAAGGTCTCTTCCAACCTGGTTTGTTCTATTCTATTCTATTCTATTCTATTCTATTCTATTCTATTCTATTCTATTCTATTCTATTCTATTCTATTCTATTCTATTCTATTCCATTCCATTCCATTCCATTCCATTCCATTCTATTCTATTCTATATTTACAATTAATAAACAGCACAAGACCCCCCCTGGCCAAGGACCAGGGAAAGCTACTAGGTTCTCCATCCCTGCCTCGTTCTTACCCCTCTGTGCAAAAGGGACAAGAGACAGAAGCAGAGAAGTTAATACCAGTCATAACAAAAGCAGTGTAGCCTAGGTCAAGCAGAGGGAAGTTAGTATCTCCCAGCCTGAGGAATCAGAAGAGAGAGAGATTATTGACGAAACTAATTCTATGACAGATAACTCTCCAAGGGGATTGTTTAGAAATATCACTATTTTCCTTTTTACACCCAATAGGTATTTAGTTACATTCTACCACTTTGTGTTCAAGATCTGTGAAAAAAATTTAAAGGCATAGCCTAAAAATTGATGTTCTTCACAGAAAGAGGGATTGGCCATTGGAATGTGCTGCCCAGGGAGGTGGTGGAGTCACCATCACTGGAGGTGTTTAGGAAGAGACTGGATGGGGTGCTTGGTGCCATGGTTTAGTTGATTAGATGGTGTTGGGTGATAGGTTGGACTTGATCTCAAGGGTCTTTTCCACCCTGGTTAATTCTGTTCTGTTCTATTCTATTCTATTTTATTCTATTCTATTCTAAACCCACCACACTCTGCTACAGTATAGAATAGCATGAATCCTGTTAAGAACCCTGTGGCACTTTAGGCTGGGTGCCTCCTGTTACTGCCACATAAGTTACACCTCTGGTGTCCCAAGGGTCCAACCCAGTAAGGTGGTCACAGGAAACAGAGTATTTCTACCCATGAATCCTGTGCCCTATAAATCCATCTGCAAAGTCTCTTTCTTCCCTATCTGCTCTTATGGGAGATGCTCCCTATCAGGTAACGATGGGGGAGTATCTCAAGGCCTCAGACCTGGCCAGCCTGAGCCTAGCCTAGCACTGCGCAGGTGGGGGAAGAAAGAGCCCTAGGGGTTTTGGGTAGACCCTCAGGTGGGGAGAAGGGAAGTGTTGGGGGGAGGGGGGGGGGGCATTGGATGTGGTGTAAGGGACTCTGTATGCTTTGGGATTCTTTGCCAATATGCTTTGTAGTTTCTATAAAACACCAATTGTTTTTCTATTTAAACTTCCCATCACTATCCAATCCATTTGTGTGAGTGTCATTCTTTTGTCCCTCTCAGAGCAATAGAGGATCTGTCCGGCCTCAAACCAGGACAAAACTGAATGCTTTAAAGTGAGAATGTTACAGGAGAAATCCACACCTTTATTAACAGTGCATTAAACTGAAGTACAAAATGTAAAGAGAACCATGGAAAAATGTCAGCAAGAAAGGAGATTACCTTTGTGAGTTTGGCTGCTGTAGCCTTTCAGAACAGAGAAAACTGCAAAACTAAAGATCAGAAAAGTTTTCTTAAATTAAATACTTGTGATAATGGGAAAGTAGGCTCTGTTGGCTACCTGCCTAGCACACAAATTTAAATGGAGGACACATTGCCTAACTGAGTGAGCCTGCTCTTAGCATTAAATTTTCTCTAGCATTGTGTATTAATTTAAACTTGTTCTCACAGTTATGATTGTGTGAAAATTTTTTGCCTTGAAACAAATTTTAGAACCAAAGTCAACAATTACAAAATGTCTTTGCTATATCAAACACCAGCAATAAAGAGGCCTATCACCATTTACGTTTTTAGGGCCAAACCCCCATGGGACAGATCATAGAATCATAGAATCAATAAGGTTGGAAAAGACCTCAGAGATCATCAAGTCCAACTTATCACCCAACACCTCATGACTACTAAACCGTGGCTTCAAGTGCCACATCCAATCCTTTCTTGAACACTTCCAGGGATGGTGACTCCACCACTTCCCTGGAGAGCACATTCCAAAAAGGGATTGGATGTGGCACTTGAAGCCACGGTTTGGTAGTCATGAGGTGTGGGGTGACAGGTTGGACTTGATGATCTCTGAGGTCTTTTCCAACCTTGCTGATTCTATGATTCTATGATTCACATGGTGCCTCACTCCCAAGAGAATCACTTTGCTATCTGAACTCACCATTATGTGTTCAATCAATACACATTTTGGCATGTATGAGGCACATACAGCACTAATTATCAAAAAATTAGATCCTGTCAGGACACTGATTTCTCATTAAGGTGTTGCCAGCCTACAGCTATATGTACTGTGCCTTATAATTAACAGTTGTGTATTCTGTCAGATCCTAACAATTTTGACCTGAGCTTTTTCCCAGTGTATTTAATACCACTGAGATGCTCTATGAGATACATTTTTTCACATGATTCAAATGTGAAGAGATATTCAATAGTGCAGCAGCTTCTTCGCCTGAATAACGATGGCAGTACTCATTACCCTTAATAACATTATCACGCTCTGTGCACAAATCAAGCATGAAGAGCAATCAGGTGGAGAATTAGATTGTTTTTAAAAACCCTTGATCTTTCTTCTTGCTACATGCCTACTGAACCTTGAAAACAGTAATAGGATGGCCTTTAAATTCCAACTGCTTTGGTATAAGATGAGAGGTGAAGGTAAATACATTGCTTCTGTTTTAGCAGCTGTAGCTTGCAGGCATTGCTCAGTGCCTAGAGGTTACTTAAAGTGCAATATATGAAAAAAGGACTTGAACTGCATATATAGCTAGCACACATATAAAAATATTTTCATACAATGACATGTTCTTTGTAGATGAAGATGTACACCGAGTCTCCATAATCAGTCAAAAAACAAAGCAAACAAAAAAAATCCCAAACCAAAACAAAAAAAAAACCACAACAAAACAAAACAAAAACACTCCCAGAGGAAATGAAAAAGTGAAAAAGCAAAAGGAAATCTCAACCTCTCAGTGCCTGAAATGGTTCTGAAGGAGTCAATATCTCATACTAGCTCGAAAAAAAAATCCTTACAAAAAAATAAATCATTGGATTTGATCTCACATGTCTGCAGCCTCTTCTTGATGCTCACAAAGTGATTTTTCATATAGCCATGTGCAACTGCTTTTGAGGTGTTTTGGTTGCTCTTACACCCCCCAAAAGTGTCTGTATGATACCTAAATTCAAAATGTGGCCCTTGAGAAACTGTTCCCCTTTCTAAAGGATCAAGAAGGTATCCCACACACAGACATACACAAACAGACACCTCTCAGAAACCTAAAGCCTTGAGCACATGTGGGGTCTTATACCAGCAACATTGGTTTCTCTTCTCTGATATTGCCAAAAGGCTGGACATCGATTGAAAGCAAATTTAAAGACTCAGGGCAAGCAGGGCTCTTCTTTGGGAGGACTCTAAATAGGTCATTCAATTTTCCAAGGGAGGCAGATAAGTCCTGGCATTTTGGATCTGCAAACCATTTGACAGCTCCCTGAAAACAACTTATCCTTGTAAAGAGGTTTGTATTGGACTGAACATGGAAAATATTGTCTTCTGGTCCTTTCATTGTTTGGTGTTGTTTATGAAGTACCTAGATAATAAACACACTGAAAAATCATAGAATCATAGAATCAATGAGGTTGGAAAAGACCTCAAGGATCATCAAATCCAACCTGTCAACCAGCATCTCATGAATACTAAACCATGGCACCAAGTGTCATGTCCAGTCCCCTCTTGAACATCTCCAGGGATGGTGACTCCAGCAACTCCCTGGGCAGCACACTCCACTGGCTAACAACTCTCTCTGTGAAGAACTTTCTCCTCACCTCAAGCTTAAACCTTCCCTGGCACAGCTTGTGACTGTGTCCTCTTGTTCTGGTGCTGGTTGCCTGAGAGAAGAGACCAAACCCCACCTGGCTACATCCTCCTTGCAGGTAGTTGCAGAGAGCAATAAGGTCTCCCCTGAGCCTCCTCTTCTCCAGGCTAAACAGCCCCATGTAAGCAAAGTCTATTAAGTGCCTTTTTATTTTACTCTCCCTGCCTCATGTAGCTATTCAAGGCTTTTCTTTTTATATTCTTTCATCCTTAATTCCCATCTCTTACAGTTCCCTCCAGGAATGGTAACACAGCCTTAAGCAACACACTTGTGCAAATGACACAAAGAGCATAGGTATGCAGTCCAGAAAGCTAAGTAAAGAAAACATTTAATGACTGCTGTTTGATCCAAAAGGGCATAATGTAGTGCAAGTCACGGAGAAGCTGTTTATTCTATTGAAGTGTCATTGGAGGAAAATAAACTACAATTTTCCAGACACATTCCCTAACTCAAGGTGATATCGTCAGGAGAGTATTTTACATTCCAATCTACATAGCTGGTAACTGGAAACTGTAAATCCACCACTGTCAGCACACTGTGGGTGATTTTCTGAGTGATGGAGTTTCTGTGCTATGTGCATTTTCTACTGTTTCAAGTGTTCAAGGTTTTACTAGCTCAGCTGATGCATGTGGCTGCCAAGTTTTTCTATGCACACAGTAACCCAAAGGACTATGCAATCACAGTTTGGGTGCACAGGTAGAGATAATAAGCCATGTATCAGTGCTTTCAAACTTTGCCTCCAATCTTCTGGCAAAATCCCTACCTGACGTTACTTAAAGTGGCATCATTAAGTGTAACCTGCTTCTTAAAATAGTCTAAATCCTTGACAATACATTGCACAATCCAGCACTGTGGATTAGACAGACTAAATAGTTTTAGAACATTGTTTTCTTAGATCTTTGGAGTCTTAGGCTGACAACAGACTTATTCAGTGATGGCATTAACATTTAACAGTGGACCCAGAGGCAGGTGGACAATGCCTAAACCTCTCTCTGACAGCTCCAGGCCATCCACAACAAGGGCTTGCATTTGCTGTTGCTGTAAGATAATAAAGGTGATGAAGATTTTGCCACTGTCCTGTGTAAGCTCACAGTCCTGTGGAACTCAACACCTGACCAGCCATTTGAACATATGGAGAATATACCAAGCACTACTTCCAACAAAGAGGGAAAAAAGTTAAGCTTTTCACTGACTGACTTCCACATAAGCTATTGCCACTTCTCTGGGAGTAAACACAACATGACCCCTCCTCAGCCTGTCAAGTTCAGCAGATGATCCCTGACTGCCCTTGTGGCTGCAGTAACATGAAAAAACAGAGACACTAGGTGATGGGTACAAGTGGGCAAAGGAGATGAGTTAGAAGAAACTTCTCTAATTGCTTCAGTCTGCTACTGGGTCTGCTGCCAGTTGGCAGAGCGTAGCAGTCTAATTTTCACTCGTTACGCTGCTCACTTCTCTGTCAGAAAGGGGAAGCAGGGCAGCTTCTTCCTCCACTCAACGTGAGTTTAAAAAAAAAGAAACAACAAGCCAACATAAACACATAAAAAGGTGTTTCCACCCACTTCGCTGGTGATGTCTGGCAAGAAGCAGAGATGATTCTCCAAGCTTAATGTTACTCAAAGAGTTTTTAAGTTATCTTCAATTTACATCTAAGGGTCTGTGGAGGAATTCACCTTTTCCAGCTAGAATAGCACCAGACCACCAGAGGAGGTCCTCTGGAGTGGCTGAGAGCCAAACAACATAAGATTAAATGTCGTTATGAATTCAAACAGCAGTGCCAGAGTTTCTTTCTCCCTTCAGGAAGCAGAGATTTGTCATAGTGTAGTTAAATTTAAAGGCTGATACTTTGCCTCAAGTCTTTAGAAGCAAAGCTAAACAGCACTTGATCTTTCCCCTGGGAATTTTTGGGGGTATTTTTTTGGCACCAGATCATTCTCTTTGATAACAATGATACAGCCAAGATACTCCTGGGTAGGATGTTTTAAGTCTAGCAAGATGTAGATCCTCTAAAGAGTCTTTTTTTCACTGTGAGGGTGCATAGGAGTGGAATATACTGAAGACTTTATCCCACACTCTGGGATCTTCCTCCTCCATTTTAAAGCCTGAATCCTGACTACTTTTTTTCAAATCTCATGTGGCAGTTTAGGATGGGTACCTCCTAAACTGAAGCCACAGAGTTACACCTTCAGTGTCCAGCCTAGTGGGTGGACACAGTAAATAGTGTATTTCTACCTATAAATCTTGTACCTTTATAAATCTGGTTGTAAAGTCATTGTCTTTCTCTTTCTTCCCTCTCTGCTCCTGTGAGAGATGCTTTCTTATTGGGTAATAGTGGGGGAGTATCTCAGGCATCTTTGGCTTGTTTAGGCATAATGCCAGGATAAGAAGGGGGGGCAGGGCAGGGTGGCAGTTTCAGGCCTGGCCAGCCTGAGACCATCCTAGCAGTGGCAGGGGAAGAAAGAGCCCTGGGGGTTTTGGGTGCACCCTGGCTGGGGAGAAAGGAAGCTCTGTTTTTTCAGTGTGGTGTAAAGGAACACTGTATGCCTTGGATATGCTTAACCACTAATGCTTTGTAGTTTTTGTGGCATGTTAACTGCTTTTCCATTTAAACTTTCCATGACTATCCAATCCATTTGTATGAGCATCATTCTTTTGCCCCTTTTGGGGCAATAGAGCATCTGTCCCTCTCTAAACAAAAACATCTCATTTCCCAAAGCATCTCTGTAACAGTTTTATTCAGAAAGCCATCCTTCAAAATGTCAGTTCAAAATAGGTTGCAGATGTTCAGGATTTGTTTACATGAGATTTTGATTCCTATAACTCATTTCTTGCTTTGATTACACATAGTTCTGATGAGTCTTAGTTCCCTGTTTCCTTCTATTTTTTCTCATAAAGGTAAAATCACAAATTGTCAGGATGCAGCCTATGTTGCATTGAAACATCCTCATCCCTCTGCACTTAGGCCTATCCCATGAGATCTTTATGTGTGAAGAAGACATTTTTGTTTCTTTGTATTTCTTCTTGTCCTATCACTTGTTTCTAGGGAGAATAGAATGACACCTACTTTGCTACAACCTCCTTTCAGGCAATTGTGGAGAAAAATAAAGTCTTCTCTCAGCCTCCTCCTCTCCAGTCTAAGTAATCCCAGTTTCCTCAGACACTCCTTATAAGACATGTTCTCCAGACCTTTCACCAGCTTTGTTGCCCTTCTCTGGACACGTTCCAGCAACTCAATATCCAGAGAAGGGCAACAAAGCTGGTAAGGGGTTTGGAGCACAATCCCTATGAGGAGAGACTGAGGGAGCTGGGGTTGCTTAGCCTAGAGAAGAGGAGGCTCAGAGGAGACTTTATTGCTGTCTACAACTACCTGAAGGGAGGTTGTAGCCAGGTGGGGGTTGGTCTCTTCTCCCAGGCAACCAGCAGCAGAACAAGAGGACGCATTCTCAAGCTGCACCAGGGAAGGTTTAGGCTGGAAGTTAGGAAGAAATTCTTCCCAGAAAGAGTAATTTGCCATTGGAATGTGCTGCCCAGGGAGGTGGTGGAGTCACCATCACTGGAGGTGTTTAAAAAGACAATGGATGGGGTGCTTGGTGCCATGGTTTAGTTGATTAGATGGTGTTGGGTATTTGGTTGCACTCGATGATCTCAAAGGTCTTTTCCAACCTGGTCTATTCTATTCTATTCTATTCTATTCTATTCTATTCTATTCTATTCTATTCTATTCTATTCTATTCCATTCCATTCCATTCCATTCCATTCCATTCCATTCCATTCCATTCCATTCCATTCTTGTAGTGAAGGGCCCAAAACAAAACTCAGTACTCATTGATCCAGCCTGCCCAGGTCCCTCTGTAGAACCTTTCAACCCTCAAGCTGATCAACACTCCCTCCTAGCTACTCAATTCCCTCACCCAGATCATGGATAAAGATATTAAGGAGAATTCAAGGCAATGGGAAAAGTCACAGAAGAAAGAAGGAACCTAAACTCCAGTTCTCCTTTTCTGCATCATTCAAATTAAGAGCTGCCCCTCTTTTCAAAGCTTCAACCAAAGAGATGCTGCACTTAGGCCATTTCATACTGAAGTAGGCAGGGGCTTGACTGCCTCCAATGCCCAAAACGGCTTGTATTCTTCTCCCTGCTTCCCCCACTGTCAAGCCATACAAACCTGCTTGCTAAAAGCTCATGAATTTCACTGTCAGCTCACTTCTGCTTAGCTTAGCAGGCACATCTGGATCTGAAGGCACTGCCTTCCAAACCAGTGCCTGTATCTTTTTGATTATGGAAATGAATGCAGATGTCCTGTTAGGAAAATATCATAGTCTGTCTGGCATATTAATGGGGATACCCACTACTCTGGAAGGAAAGCAGTCTGGATGAACAGGCCCAAAGAGTGGTGGCCAATGGAGTTAAATCCAGCTGGCAGCTGGCCACAAGTGGTGCTCCTCAGGGCTCAATGTTGGTACCACTTCTGTTTAACATCTTTATTGATGATCCTGATGAAGACATACAGTGCATCATCAGTTAGTTCCCAGATGAAACCAGGTTAGGTGGGAGTGTTGATGCTGGGTCCTGCACTTGGGTCAATACCCCAAGCAACACTACAGGTTTGGGGAAGTATCGGTGGAAAGCTGTCTGGCAGAAAGGGACCTGGGGGTTCTAATTGACAAGCAACCAAATATGAGCAAGCGATATGCCCAGGTGGCCAAGAAAGTCAATGGTATCCTGGCTTGTATTAGAAATGCTGTGTCCAGCAGGGGTAGGGAGGTGATTTTCCCCTTATACTCAGCTCTGGTGAAGCCTCACCTTGAGTATTGCATTCAGTTTTGGGCACCTCAATACAAGGGAGATGTGGAAGTACTGGAGCAAGTGTAGAGCAGGACAACGAAGCTGGGGAAGGGCCTGGAGAATAAATCTTATGAGGAGCTGCTGAAGAAGCTGGGGCTGTTTAGTATGGAAAAGAGGAGGCTGAGGGGAGACCTCATCTCTGTCTACAACTACCTGAAAGGACATTGTGGAGAGGCTGCTGCTGGTCTTTTCTCACAGGTGATTAGTGATAGAACAAGAGGGAATGGTCTCAAGCTGTGGCTGGGTAGGTTTGGACTGGACATTAGGAAAAATTTTCTCATGGAAAGTGTGATCAGGCATTGGAATGTGCTGCCGAGGGAGGTGGTTGAGTCACCAACCCTGGATGTGTTTAAAAGTGGTTTGGATGTGATGCTTGGGAATATTGTTTAGGGTTGAACCTTGTAGAGTAGGGTTATCAGCTGGACATGGTGATCCCAAAAATCTTTTCCAACCTGAATGTTTCTGTGATTCTGTGATTCAGCAAAGGCATTCATTCAATAATTTTAACCCGCGGTGGTAACTGGAAACTCAAGGCTCTGTATTTGTTTCCTTCTCAGCAAACTGCCACAAATTGTTTACAAATAATTAGTTTTGCTGTAATAGGATGAACTCTGTCTGTTCTGAAATCAGAGTAATTAGAAGAGCATTGTTTCATGAGTTGCAGGGCAGTACATTGAGACCTCACAGTCTGTTAAACTGACTATTTCTCTCTGTGTGTTCTCTTCACCTGCACTTGACTACAAGACTCCAGGACCTGTCCCACTGCTCAATCGTATGGACAGACACATGACATTTATGCTTGACCTTGCTGTATCACCATTCAGATATTTCCAGTAACTAGTTCTTTTCCACAGAAAAAGAAATATATTTTTATTTATTTAACATAGTACTCCTCCAGGCAAACTAGTCTGACAATCAATATTGGCTGTTGACATAAAAGCAATGGTGATGCAGGCTTTCACTTTCCTACATAAACCTAATTCCCAGCAAACATACTTTGATGGGATTGCTACTTGCATGGGAGAGTAATTCATTTTTCATAGTTTCTCTCACCTCTTGGCCTCTATACTAAGTTTGGCCACCAAGAGACACAATTAGCAGCTATGGTGAGGTGGATGCATATTTTATGAGTTAACTGGCAGAAAGGGCACACTCCATTTTCTTAATGTATTTAGACAAGGAGCTGGGGTGGACTTGAACTTCTGATCCTGTACAATAAACCACCATGCAGTATTAACACCCTCTTGAGTCAGCTACTGCCTCAGGAGATTATTTTTTAAAATGTGACTAAATAGAAGTTATTTAAGGGAAGAGATATCTAATGGTCACAACACTTGTAGAAAGAAACCACATAACCAAGGGTTTTCTTTCCTTCTTTTTTTTAATCTTCTTAAGCATAATTGCTACTATATCATCAAGCTATCAAGGGTGAATCTGAATAACAAGGCACGTTGCACAGTGTTGAAAACACCTGAACATCAGTATGTGGTGTTCAAATGTCATAAGTTTTAGTTCTATGATGTACAGATACATACGATATCTACACATACAATAGCGGCAACCACCACCAGAACGAGAGGACACAGTCTCAAACTATGCCAGGAGAAGTTTAGGCTTGAGGTAAGGAGAAAGTTCTTACCAGAGAGAGTTGTTTGCCATTGGAATGTGCTGCCCAGGGAAGTGGTGGAGTCACCGTCCCTGGAGGTGTTCAAAAAGTGATTGGATGTGGCACTTGGTGCCATGGTTTAGTAGTCATGAGGTGTTGGGTGACAGGTTGGACTTGATGATCTCTGAGGTCTTTTCCAACCTTACTGATTCTATGATTCTATGTTCTTCATGCGGAGTTGTAATGGTGACACCAATAAGTGACAAGACAGTTGTATTTCTAGCTGCACTTGGATGAAGTGATACAAAATGCAGCTTTAAGAGCTATAAAATCAAGTTCTCATGCACTGAAGTGGTAGAGTACTGTGTCCAGTTATGGGCCTCTCAGTTGAGGAAAGATGTTGAGTTATTGGAACATGTCCAGAGAAGGGCAACAAAGTTGGTGAGGGGTTTGGAACACAAGCCCTATGAGGAGAGGCTGAGGGAGCTGGGGTTGCTTAGCCTGGAGAAGAGGAGGCTCAGGGCAGACCTTATTGCTGTCTACAACTACCTGAAGGGAGGTTGTAGCCAGGTGGGGGTTGGTCTCTTCTCCCAGGGAACCAGCACCAGAACACAAGGACACAGTCTCAAGCTGTGCCAGGGGAGGTTTAGGCTGGATGTTAGGAAGAAATTCTTCATAGAAAGAGTGATTTGCCATTGGAATGTGCTGCCCAGGGAGGTGGTAGAGTCATCATCGTTGGAGGTATTTAGGAGGAGACTTGATGGGGTCCTTGGTTGCATGGTTTAGTTGATTAGATGGTGTTGGATGGTAGGTTGGACTTGATGATCTTGAAGGTCTCTTCCAACCTATTCTATTCTATTCTATTCTATTCTATTCTATTCTATTCTATTCTATTCTATTCTATTCTATTCTATTCTAAAGCCTTGAAGCAATATGCCATTTCTTTTCAGTAACAGGACTACCTGTTATAAAGCCAATTTCACCTTTCACCCTAAAGAAATAAAGTTATCTGGTTAGATCAAGAGGGTATGCTGTGGTCCTCAATCTAAGTTCAGGTGCATGTGAAAGAGATATTAGCAGTATTTAAGAAGTAACTTTTATTACCAGTTAGAGTACAACATGTTCTAGTTATGTGATTCAAGTTATTTCTGACATTTTGAGAACTACTCTTCAAGTCAGTGTTAAGATCCAGAGACACAGTTCTTTTAAATATTCCCGTGTTGTGAAATTAGAGGCACAAACGAGGCCAAAGTATCAACAGTTAGACTATTTATTACATAAACAAAGTGGAAATAAGAAGGGGAGAGGGAGAAAATGGAGAGGGAGAGAGAGAGGGAGAAGAGGGAAGGAATTAGAAGGAGAAAGTCAGAAAGAGATTGTATTACCAACGTTCAGGGGTGGTGAGAGTCCAAGATGCGTTGTGTTGCCCCGTGATGTTATGGTGCCATCTTCTCTCTTCTTCTTTTACAGTGTCACTCAGGTCTTTTTATATAGTTTTTTAGTCCTCAGGCAGGTGTTGGTATGTCAGGTATTCCAGAGGCAAGGAAATAATCCAGGTATCCGTTCCCCCGGAAATCTTTCTGTGTATTGCTGTGTATGTGGGCAAGATTTTTGGATGGAGGCGGGGGGGGGGGCCTCCGTCCCCCCCCCCCTCCATTCAGACAAGTCCTCCCACATTCCTTTACACAGGTGGTGAAAACATCATATCACCCTGCCCAGGGTACTTGATGGGCGGAAATTATTTTGCCCAGAAGGCGTGATGGCTGGGTCCTTGTGTCCATTGTTGTAGTCCCGTGTTATCACGATGCAATCACAAGCTGATTTGCATCCAGGATTGGTAGACAGGATTCTTTGCATCTTTCCAGTGGCTCTGCTATCAGTTTATCTTTGTTGACTTACATTAAGAGAGATAAACTTGTCGTCTTCCACAGTCAGGAAGTTTGCATTCTTTGTCCTGTCAAATGCATGTGTGTTTAGCTCTGCTCAGAAAAATGCAGAAGGTGTACTACAAAGCATTGTGCCTTTATTTTGAAGGTATTTTGAGTTACTAGGGCCCTCCGATTTCTTTGAAAATAGCGTCAGAATTAATTTTGAATATGAGGCCAAATCAATCCAATGGGCACAAATAGACCTAATCTTTGAGAAAGTACAGAATTTGAAACACACAGCTGGGCTGCTTCTTCTTTCCCTTCCCCTTCTCCCTCAATCCCACTTCCCTTTGATTTATCATCTTTCATGTCTCCCTGGTGAGTTACAGTAAAGCAGTTCAGTAAACTTCGCTGAAAAGAACCTGCTAACATCATGACAGTTTCCAGCAGCAAACAATCTTTTGGTGGAAAACTGATGAATTGGTCATCAGATGACTTATTGTGGCAGTTTAGGCTGGGTGCCTTCTGCTGCTACCACACAAGATACACCTCCGGTGCCCCGGGTGTCCAGCCCAGTGGGTGGACACAGGAAGCTGCGTATTTCATTCTTATAACATCCTGCTCCCTATCAATCTATCAGCAAGTTCTCACACTTCCTTTTTCTTCCCTCACTGCTCCCATGGGACATGCTCCCTATCTGGTAATGGGAGTTATCTCAAGGCCTCTTAGGCCTGGCCAGGCCTAATGCCAGGAGGAGAAGGGGGAAGGGCAATCTCAGATCTGGCCAGCTGAGATTAGCCTAACAGTGGAGGGGGGAAGAAAGAGCCCTGAGGGTTTTGGATGTACTCTCAGGTAGGGAGAAGGGAAATGCTGGGAGGCTTCTGGGTGTGCTATAAGGGCCTCTATATTCTTTGGGTTTTTTTTTGTCACTGTGCTTGTAGCTTCTGTAAAACACTCACTGCTTTTCCATTTAAATTTTCCATCACTTCTGCAATCCATTTGTGTGAGTCTCACAGAATCTTAGAATCACCAAGGTTGGAAGAGACCTCAAAGATCATTGAGTCCAACCTGTCACCGCAGACGTCATGACTAAACTATGGCACCAAGTGCCACATCCAATCCCCTCTTGAACACCTCCACCACCACCCTGGGCAGCCCATTCCAATGGCTAATGACTGTCTCAGTGAAGAACTGCCTCCTCTCCTTGAGCCTAAACTTCTCCTGGCCCAACAAGAGTGGACCGACTTAAGAATATGACATCAAATAGTCTTACTCTGCCTGCTTGGGAGTGGCTGAGTGATTCAAAGTAATTTCCATCTCTAAAATCTATTAAAATAGGAGAGTTCAGATGAATAACATGCAAAAACTGCCTGGGGATTGTGATAATTGACCTAAACAGCATTCATCTGTAATACTGATTTATTTACAGCAGTAACTGTTTTCCTGTTCATATAGTGACATTTTATTAAGGTGGCAACTCTGCAATGGAAGCAGTTATTCCTAGACAGTGATCCTCTTCCAAATGGGCATGAAAGAGCTCTGGATGGCAGGTAAATTGCTTGCTGATATGTTTCTAATTAGTTCTGGCAGCCTGTTTCAAAGCTTATGCACTGAACAAGGTAAAAGGAAAAGCAAATAGGAGCAAGGATGAGTGAGAGAAGAAGTGATGTTAATGACAAATAAGCTGTTTTGAAAGTAATTCAAAGTGGCTACGAAAGTCTGAAAACAATTGTACCAAGAGGTGCATATACTATGGAGAGAATCCTTACTGCATCAACTTTGTGTTGCAATCAGGAAATTACTAATAACTGAGTGTCATTCAAAGCCCATGTATCTAGTGGGAGTTTAGCATGTGAATGTGTGTAAGCATTTGTTTAAATGTGATACTAAATTGAAATTGTTGCCTTAGAATTCATAACACATGTGAACCAATAGCACAAAATCACAATCTGACTGACCTTTACAGACAGGAGAATAGCTATATCATTTATTAGTAATCTGTGGGAGCAGTCCCTGACATGCTGCTGGCCAACGCTGTGGCAGGTACAACCACTCTGACATTAACACAAAAGCCTGACAGACACCTGACAAAGGGCCAAGGCTTGCTAGAGGCTGATAGAGATCAGCTTGACACCTCTCAGACATGAACCAGTGCCTGTATGTCCAGGCTCTTATACTACTTCTGCAGATTGAGTGAGTCCTCACTCCTCCCTTTTGTGAATGTATATTTTAGAGTGGGAGGTTTCCCCTTTACAAGCAAGGGCATGCACATTTTAGTTCATCTTCCTAGAAAGAACATTCCTTAAAGCTTAAGGTTAAAGGTTACTTGGTTGTGTATTAGTATATTCCTGACTGTCATCCAAACTTGAAATTTGTGTCAGAAGGAGTGCTGAGTAAGTTTGGTTGCAACAAATCTGCATTTTTGGGTATCTGTTGCTGTCTAGTTTGGGGGTGCCTCCAAGATACACACCAACTAGCTCTTCCACACATGGAGCCCAAGTTGTGCTCTGCCCATACAGCATCTGAGGGATCACTCCCAACATGCAGTCTCTGCATACTGCCTCTGCAGGGGTGCAAAAGCATGTTAGCATGACTGAAAGTCATTCCCTTGCAGTTGAACTCAGTCCTTGTAACTTTCCCAAACACAATGAATTTATTACTGGGCACACAGATAGACAGCCCTGTTGAATTCACATGAGTTTACTCCTGAGGTAAATGAGGAATAGTTTAACCTGCCTGACCTTGTGTAGGAGAAGTTGAGGAGAGCTTCTGTTAGTTGAACCAGGGAAGCAGTAGGAGAAAACCTAGGAGATTCAGAAAAGGATGACCTCCTAAATTAACATAACTGTCAAAATTACTTGCCTGCTTAAAATCTAATGGATCAGCATGCTGAAGCTGACTGTAGGTTAGACCTCTGTACCTTCAATATCAGAAAGCCAACTTGTGCCAAAAAAGCACCACCATCCCTACCTAGCACTCTGCTTAGGATTCCACAGGGTACTTGCATATCATCATTGTGCTGTGAAGTCGAATGATATGTTAGCAAGAATCCAGAGCAATTCTGATGCCAAAGAACCTCTCTTTCCTTCCCATTGGTGTCATCCCCAAAGCAATGACCTTTGGACCTGCTCTTGTCTAATTAGATCTTTGCAAACTATGTTTTATTTAAATTCCAAGTGAAGGAACACTTTGTAGAAACAGAAATACACCTCTCATTTCTACTGACCCATAAAGTCACAGACCTCTGATTCAGTCTCTTTTGTATGGAGATACTTGACTACCTGTCAGGACCCAGGCCCACTGCCAAAACTAAACGATAATCCCATTCTTTAAGCACACATATTATAGTGTGATTACAGACAAATATTCAGGAGATTCATAGCTCACAAGTAGGATTAAGCAGATTTGACTGATTTTCAGGCTTTTGCCTTTCTCTACTTGATGAAGGACTCAAGATTTTAGATACCATCCCCTTAAGTACTTCAGAAATATTATGAACAAAACAGATCAATCTACCAGTGCTTTAGTCAAATCTGAATATTACCCAGGCAACTTTCATGCAGAAAACTACCAGTCACTGCTGGGACCTTAATCAGAACTTCACAACTCTTTAAGTCTGTGTTTCTTTCTCTGATGTAAAACTGCCTTTCTGATCTACCTGTGAGATCTCTGCCTTATTTCTTCTCCTTAAAATATCTTCAGAATAAAAATAAAAGCAACCCCAAAGGCTTCAGTTGGTTTTGTTTTAATTCAGTCCTCATCTTCATTTTCTTGATACACCTGACAGCAGATTTGGCCTAACAGCTGTTTGCTCCTAGATTATTCTTAGCCGCATACACAAAAAAAGAGGACATCCAGAAAAGAAGGGAGGTGAAAATGCCAATCTGTACAGCCACAACACAACTGAAGCTTCATAAATGAACACTTTTGTAGTCTCTTCTAAATTTAGAGGGGGGAAACAAACAAACAAACAAACAAACAAAAAAAAAAAAGTGGAGCCTAGAAAGAAACAAATATCAAAGACAACCATAAAGTGATACAAGAACCAGAGCATAAGCCACACAAGAAGCAAGTCAGAATTAAAAATAAACCAATAAGGAATAAGATTGGAGTCTAACACCTTAAAAACCAACCAACCACAAAAAAACCCAGCCCAAAACAGATTAAGGAAGGAAATTAGTACATGGCCTTAGAAGATGGTAGGATGGAAAAAAAAAAAATAGCCAGAATCTAAGAAAGCTAGAGACCAGACCAGGCATCAGTTAAAGTCTCTTAACCATCAGACCTGAGACAGCAGCTGATTCTTCTCTCCAGATGCATGTCAGAGAGATTCATTATAAATGTTCAGAGATTGATTATAAACATTCAAGAGGTTAAACACAACATCAAGAACATGCTAAAGCCAAAAAGCTCTGAGACACACAGAGAGTGACAACAGGTGACCCACAAAGGATGCTTTTTTTGTAAGCTGTCACTTTCCTCAGGTATAAAACAAAAATAAAGGGTTTTTTTCCTAATCTTACATTTAACTCAAAAATAAGCAAAATATATGAAACATGACAGCAATGCATCTGGCTGAAATACTGCGGCAGTTTAGGCTGGGTGCCTTCTGCTGCTACCACACAAGATACACCTCCGGTGCCCCGGGTGTCCAGCCCAGTGGGTGGACACAGGAAGCTGCGTATTTCATTCTTATAACATCCTGCTCCCTATCAATCTATCAGCAAGTTCTCACACTTCCTTTTTCTTCCCTCACTGCTCCCATGGGACATGCTCCCTATCTGGTAATGGGAGTTATCTCAAGGCCTCTTAGGCCTGGCCAGGCCTAATGCCAGGAGGAGAAGGGGGAAGGGCAATCTCAGATCTGGCCAGCTGAGATTAGCCTAACAGTGGAGGGGGGAAGAAAGAGCCCTGAGGGTTTTGGGTGTACTCTCAGGTAGGGAGAAGGGAAATGCTGGGAGGCTTCTGGGTATGCTTTGGGATCTTCTTTTGTCACTGTGCTTGTATCTCCCTGTAAAACACTCACTGCTTTTCCATTTAAATTTTCCATCACTTCTGCACTCCATTTGTCTGAGTCTTGTTGTCCTGCCCCAGTGGGAGGCAAGGGAGGATCTGCCTCAAACTGGGACAAATGCATACTACCACATTTTGTCTGATACTTGGAAAGTTTTGCCTCTCTCAAATTCTGTACAGGATATTTTCTTTTCCTTGTTCTGGAATTATTACAATGTTTGCAGTGCTGGTTAACTACCCAAGAATTGCACATCTGCAAGGTCATGGCCCACAAACTAATTGTCTCGGTCCGGAGAAGGAAAGAGACTCAAGTTCTTTTGGATATTCCCATGTTGTGAAATTAGAGGCACAAACAAGGCCAAAATATCAACAGCTAGACTATTTATTACATAAATAAAGTGGATGGGTCAGAAGGGGAGAGAGGGAAAATAGAGAGAGAGAAGATAGAGAGAAGAGGAATTATATTACCACATCCTTCACCCCCCCCCCCCCAACCCCCCCCCCTCCCCCCCAAGACAGTTTGAGTCTGTGAAGGAAAGGTGCTGCAGGAGATGTTGGGTCTGTGGACAAATGGTGCTGAGGCTTTGGCTGGAGAAGAGATGTGGTCCTCTGAGCAGCTTCTTCAGCTCCATGAGTTGCAGCAGGCAGAACTTAGGACACAGAGAGAGGGTTCAGTCTGCTTCTTCCAGGCTCCATGGCCTCTTTTCTCCGGAGCAGCATTGTCCCGGGCTTTTCCTTCTCTCGTGCTTTCCTTCTCAGTGCTATGGTCCTTCTTCTGTGTTTTCCTTCATCTCCATTTTTCTTCTTCCAAGCCAGTAGTTGCTTGAGTCTTTTATACAGTTTTTTATTCCTTAGATATGTCCAAGTATTGTCCCTCAGGAAATCAGGGGCCAGGAAATCATCCTTAGGTAAGTATCTAGGTATCATTCCCCAGGAAATCTTTCTGTGTATTCCTGTGTGTTTGGGCAGGGGTCTGGATGGAGGGGGGAGGCCTCCACCTCCTCCTTCTCCATCTACCTGCCCACACACTCATTACATATCAGGAAACAGGTGGTGAATCCATTGTCTCATCATCCTCCCTTTCCAGGGTACTTGATGGGTGGAGATTATCTTGTCTTATGCATATTCCCGAAGGTGGCCTCGATCCATTGTTATGAGGCCAGCTGTGGTCCAGTGAGTGATGTTATCTTTGCACCTTCCAAGAGTAGTTCCAGTGGCTCTGCCCAACACGTATCAGCTATTGTCTGGGCAAGCAGCAAGTGATTTTATCTTTGTTGAGTCACACCAGGAGAGACAAGCTTTTAGTCTCTCACACTAATATGCAATTTTTCCTTCCAAAACAGTAAGAGGTTTTCTTTCCCTTCCTTAATCAGTTAACTGTAGGCCGGACAGAATCCTTACAGGTGAAAAAGCAATGCTAATCAGGAAGATGGGATAAGATGATTTAATGATTTTTTGCAGTCTTTGTTTCTGACAGGTGACCTGGCAAATGAAATCTGTGAAACTGCACATATAGCTCAGTGGTTGGATGTTGATGCTACATGGCAGACACTGTCTCCATATAATTAGAATACAGACTTATGTGCACTACGAAACAGCCAGTACACTAATTAATTGTGGCAGGAAACACATGCTTCTCCATTTGCTGGTAATTAACTGGAAATTAATCTTTATTTTAAAAATAACCCACTTTTATGATTGGAAAAAAATTAAAACATAAAAGAGAGAGAGAGAGTTTGTTTGTAGAAATTCCACAATCAATATCAACTAAGACAGAAGAAATCCTTAAGAAGCAGATGTTCAGCGCTCAGGTAAGTTTGCCTTTGTTGCATTCAGACACAGGCAAACAGCTATTGATTCCCTTATAGTTATAACAAAGCATCTACAGCTATTTAGAATAGAATTTACCGGGTTGGAAAAGACCTTCGAGATCATCAAGTCCAACCTATCACCCAACACCATCTAATCAACTAAACCATGGCACCAAGCACCCGCTCCAGTCTCTTCCTAAACACCTCCAGTGATGGTGACTCCACCACCTCCCTGGGCAGCACATTCAAATGGCAAATCACTCTTGTGAAGAAAGAGTGTGCATCCCAGGTCAAGAGGGGAGTCTAGAATTGAGAGAATGTTGAGAAAAATGGGATTTGAAAAAGGTTGGAACATAAAGGTATTTTAGATTGTTCATAATCAGGTTTTACTATGATGATAAAGAGTTACCAGCTTCATACACTGGAGGTTTCTCATGTGTGGACAATAAACACATTTACATTCATGTAAATTTACATTCATGATCTCAAAGGTCTTTTCCAACCTGGTTAATTCTAAATTCTAAATTAATCCTTGAACAAGTACCAAAGTGAAGCATTCAGATCTGTAGCCTGCGTGATTTCTTAAATTGTACCTCCCCATGGCCAGATACACAAGAAGGCAACATAGATAAATGCATGTCCCTCCCCTCCATTTCTGGGTGCTCTAGAGAAACAACAAAATGAGTGGATTGAAGGCATTTCTCCAGCCACGGAAGTAAAATCCCAGCTCTGCCAGACAACTTGATATAATACAGTCAGATGTAGCTGAGCAGGTGAGCATGTCAGATCTTTTGCTACGAAGGAAGATTTGAGAAAGAGAGGCATCAAAAAGATGAGGAAGGCAAGTCAAGTCCTGTGGTTTTGAGACTTGAATGGCATTTGATTAGACTTCCTTTCCTGAATCTGAGGAGCAGAATGGTTTTGGAACAATGTCACTGTCAGCGTTACAGTAGATTCTCTTTCAGTCCTCACTGGCTTGCTATTGTGGAAATAAATTGACACATTTGCATATGAAAGCTCTCATTATCATCTCTGGGCTCAGGATGGATTGAGAACTAGCAGGTCTGGAAGGAGAAAAATAATAGATTGCCCTTCAATAACAAAAAAACCCAAACAATTCTATCCCTCATTTGTCCTCTTCCCTGACGATGAAAAGAAAAGGAAAAACTCACCACGTACTTCCTAGGTGTCAAGACCCATAGGGGAAAGTTGTTCCATTACTAGCCCTCTTAACACTCACTCCCAGGTCTTTTCAGTTAGTGTAAGCTGAGAAGAAAAACATAAAATCATAAAATTCCCATTCTGCAAATAGACCTGGCCTTTGTATACTGTCCATCAGTTAAACAGGTCTGGGCAAAATACTGATTTTTTTAAGTCTTCCATTTTCTTCTGCACACAGTTGCTCTGTGTTTCAACTTGGATGGATCTATATGCCTGAGATATTAAGCTGATATATTATCTTTAACTACTCACATTGTCCTCAAGTATGAGTTTAAGGTAAGAAGGACTTCATTCTTTCTACTCCATGCACAACAGATCAAAGGTAAATTTGCACAAAAGCAACAGGAAAAATTATGTCCTTACTGAGCAAAGACATTGTCCTCTCTCCTTTTGTGTCCAGTACTGGGCCCCTCAATTTAAGAAGGACATTGAGACTCTTGAATGTGTCCAGAGAAGGGCAATGAGGCTGGTGAGAGACCTCAAGCACAAGCCCTATGAGGAGAGGCTGAGGGAGCTGGGTTTGCTTAGCCTGGAGAAGAGGAGGCTCAGGGGAGACCTTATTGCTCTCTACAACTACCTGAAGGGAGGTTGTAGCCAGGCTTGGTCTCTTCTCCCAGGCAACCAGCACCAGAACAAGAGGACACAGTCACAAGCTGCACCAGGGGAAGTTTAGGCTCAAGATGAGGAGAAAGTTCTTCACAGAGAGAGTTGTCAGCCATTGGAATGTGCTGCCCAGGGAGGTGTTGGAGTCACCATCCCTGCAGATGTTCCAGAGGGGATTGGATGTGGCACTTGGTGCCATGGTTTAATAGTCATGAGGTCTTGGGTGGCAGGTTGGACTTGATGATCTCTGAGGTCTTTTCCAAACTTATTTATTCTATGATTCTATGAAAGGGATCAGGACACATTCTGAATTTCAACAATGGATTATACCAGCATCTCTTCTCTTCCCCTTTCCCAAACTGCTGATTTAAGAGGAAAAGCAGGCCTGTATATTAAAGCAAAGGAAAGTATCAATAACAGTGAATTCTTGCATTTAAAACCTGCTTTGTGAATCAACAAAAGTTTCTGGCCACAGCCTGCTTTACAATACATGTAAAACTTAGTACCTGCAAAGAACTTAGACACTTTCTTGAGAAGGCAACTGGGCTTTCTGAACCGGATAAAAGAGTAAACCTTTCAGTAACAAGTATAGATACCAAATCAAATACCAGCAATATAAACTTGAATAAAAATACTAAAAATGCCTAAAGTGCATTCCACACATTACAATAAGCTTCCACTGAATTTCTAAGTGGGCAGCAGCTTCAGACTAAGGACAAAGCAACAGAGCACCAGAAGTGACTGAAAAGCCCTCATGCCCACTCTGTCCAGGCTAATGTATCTCTCAGATGCCCACAGAGGGCTAAGAGAAATGAGAGTTGAATGTCCCCTCCCATATATTGACTTCATGATTACTCATTTTTCAGGTGCAAAGGTGCTAGCAAGCATTCACATTTCAAGTGTGTTGGAATCACAAGGCACAGCAGCCCTTCTAAAAGCTCCTAGCATAAAGGTAATACAAACAAATCCAGGAAAATCGAGGTTACAGCCAGAACCACAGGAAATTACTGATGGAAACAGGTAGACCTTATAATGACTATGTGTTCTTTTATTAACTGTATATGCAAACAATATTTACTGTGGACATGGGGAATTATTTTGCCTTTTTTTCTTTTTCACTTAATTAATTTGCTTTTGCCAGAAATGGTGTGGGTTTTACTGCATGATTCTGCCTCAAGTATTCTGCTTGCTCTCAGCTGCAGCCATAGAGCATTTCAGGATACTCATACGAATAGCTTGTGACTATTGTTGCTTATCTGGGACTCTTCAACCAAATACCAGAAACACACCATGCAAATTCTGCCACTCACCAAGATCTTTTTCTATCTTGGTGGAGCATGTTTGAAGTATTTAGGTGAAACATGGAGCAGGGAAGTCTTTGTTCCCCTGTTCTCAGTACTGGTGAGGCCACACCTTGAGTCCTGTGTCCAGTTCTGGGGCACTCAATTTAAGAAGGATATTGAGACTCTTAAACATGTCCAGAGAAGGGCAACGAGGCTGGGGAGAGGCCTCGAGCACAAGCCCTATGAGGAGAGGTTGAGGGAGCTGGGGTTGCTTAGCCTGGAGAAGAGGAGGCTCAGGGCAGACCTTATTGCTCTCTACAACTACCTGAAGGGAGGTTGTAGACACGTGGGGTTGGTCTCTTCTCCCAGGCAACCAGCACCAGAACAAGAGGACACAGTCTCAAGTTGCACCAGGGGAAGTTTAGGCTGGATGTTAGGAAGAAGTTTTTCCCAGAACGAGTATATATACCAGCAAACCAAATGAAGAACAAATTTCTCCCACAGAGTCTTGAATTAACCTAATTCCTCCTTTTGGAAATAACATTCTCAGGGTAAAGAGGTCACTTTAATGTCCATGTGTATTCAATCATTTCTTTCTCTGATGAAATATCAGTGGGATATCAGAGTAGCAGCATTGTGTCTTTCTGTAGTTACTCTATCACTAAAAACTAACACTACAGCTAGAAAAAGAAAGGATATTGTGCTAAAACAGTATTTGGTAGCAGTGACTCAGTGCAGGTCTCAGGCTTGTATCTTGCCATATGGTAGGTTTATTACAGATTATACTTCCCAGACACTGGAAAACGTGGTTTCAATTCACTACAACAAAAAGCCTTCAGATGGTGATCATGATGCGCTTTGCAAACATTGTCTAGAATCACTCCTTCAGAGAAACACACAGAACCATATGCTGAGTTGTTCTTTGCTTCTTGCCTATATATCTGCTCAATGCTCATTTTTAGGAGTCCACCATCATCATAGATCAGGAACCTAAATGGAACCAATTTCAAGGCAGACCAGATAGAATAGAATAGACCAGGTTGGAAGAGACCTTCAAGATCATCATGTCCAACCTATCATCCAACACCACCCAATCAACTAAACCATGCAACAAATCACCCTATCAAGTCTCCTCTTGAACACCTCCAGTTATGGTGACTCCACCACCTCCTCGGGCAGTCCATTCCAGTGGGCAATCACTCTCTCTGTGTAAAACTTCCTCCTAAACTCCAGTCCAAACCTCCCCTGGCACAGCCTGAGACTGTGTCCTCTTGTTCTGGTACTGGTTGCCTGGGAGAAGAGACCAAGCTCTGCCTGTCTACAACCCCCCTTCAGGTAGTTGTAGAGAGCAATAAGGTCTCCCCTGAGTCTCCTCCTCTCCAGGCTAAGCAACCTCAGCTCCCTCAGTCTCTCCTCATAGGGCTTCTGTTCCAAGCCCCTCACCAACTTCGTTGCCCTTCTCTGGACTCATTCCAGCAAGTCAACATCCTTCCTAAACTGAGGGGCCCAGACTGGACACAGTACTCGAGGTGTGGCCTAACCAGTGCAGTGTACAGGGGCAGAATGACCTCCCTGCTCCTGCTGGCCACACTGTTCCTGATGCAGGCCAGGATGCCATTGGCCCTCCTGGTTGCCTGGGCACACTGCAGGCTCATGTTCAGCCTACCATCAACCAGCACCCCCAGGTCTCTCTCTGCTTGGCCGCTCTCCAGCCACTGTGACCCCAGCCTGTAGCACTGCATGGGGTTGTTGTGGCCAATGTGCAGAACCCGGCACTTGGAGGTGTTAAATCTCATACTGTTGGATTCTGCCCATCTGTCCAGCCTGTCGAGGTCCCTCTGTAACGCCTCTCTCTATCCTCTAAGAGATCAACACCTACCCCCAGCTTGGTGTCGTCTGCAAATTTACTGATGATGGACTCTATCCCCCCATCCAGATCATCAATAAAGATGTTAAAGAGCACAGGGCCCAGCACTGATCCCTGGGGCACACCACTACTGATATACCATATTGCTTTCAGTTGATCAATTCTGTAAGGAAATTTAAGAGTGAAAGTTGATGATCCCCTCAGACAGACAGAAAGATCTTCACTAACACATGCAGTATTCACTAGATCAAATACAAGGAGTAGACAAGGATTAACATAGCTGGTGGTGGGCCACAAAGCACCATAAGAAACAAAGGAAAAGTGGAGGTGGAGCCTGAGAAGTGGAGATGGAGCCTAATAAGGCTCCTAAGAACACAGGGAAGTTTTACTGTCTGAATATAAAATGATAGATTGGCTGGGTTTAGAAATACTTTTCCTTTACAGCAAATGATATTCAAAATAGCACACTGGATGAAAAAAAGCCCTCACTCATCTCTAAACTTGAACATAGTGTCATTTGCTCCTTGGTCATACAGGCAAGCACTTTGAACTTCAGCATGTGCCTGCGTAGCATAGGAAGAAAAGAGAGACTAGGGTAAGGTGAAAGGCCTTTCTTCAGGGTATATGACCCACCAGTGACACAGGAAATATCCAGGTTTCCTGATGTCTTCACCACTAAATGGTGCTGCCATCTCTTCCGGGATCACCTTAAATTTAATGATTAGGTGTTTGAACTGCCTCAAAATGTCTTAATGTTTGAAGTAATTTTGAGATAGTCAGATCACTGGAACAGTTCTGAGTACACTTATATGTCCTCCCTGTGACCTTTCTTACTGTTGTGTTCCATAGCCCTCCTTTGAGGAGCCTCCAGAGCCATATGCTTAGGGATGAGGCAGGACAGGTGTAATCCTCTGTTCTCAGCAAGCATTTAGCCTAGTAATGGAAAATGTAGATAAAACCAGCTGCCATCAGTACAGTTTCTTCTGTAGGAGCATTGTGATGCTAAATTCTCTGTGGTTCAGTGTGATCTGGGCCTGGGCTACTTTTCAAAGACGCACTGTGTGGTGTCTAATACACTCATTATGGTAACTGTTATTAGACACATTTCTCCATCTGAACATATCATGACATTACATACATACTGGTTTATGTCTGTGTGCATGTGAGGCAGGCAGTTGCCAAGCAAACAGCCTTAATGTATGTGAATCAGGCCTACACTGATCTCCTCTCTGCTCCAACAGCTTCAGCAGACTCAGAAGTCTTTTGCTTAGTGCACCCATCAGACCTTCAATAATGAGTACACCTGCAGTGGCTTCATGCCAGCCTTCTGCTCTGCAGTCATTATCTCATTCCAGTGCACTGTGATTGCACAGGTACATAGCAGATGCCATTGTTGGAGCTGGCATTTAACAACAATTAAAAGACAATAGATGTAGAGCTTATCAGAGCATTCCCTTTTTGGAGGATTGCTTGGTTTTCCCATACTCATAAGTGGAAGTAGCTGCAGTACTTATTGACAAATGCTGACATCTCACCTGACTCACCAGTTACTTTGCATCTTTGAGCTTCCCAAGATGTCTTTTGCATTATTCTGTTTTGGAATGTTTAAAGACTAGACTAGACTAGAATAGAATAGAATGGAAGTACAATAGAGTGCAATACAATACAATACACCAGGTTGGAAGAGACCTTCGAGATCATCGAGTCCAACCCATCATCCAACACTATCTGATCAACTAAACCATGGCACTAAGTGCCCCATCCAGTCTCCTCCTAAACACTTCCAGTGATGGTGACTCCACCACCTCCCCGGACAGCCCATTCCAAGGGCCAATCACTGTCTCTATGAAGAATTGCTTCCTAACATCCAGCCTAAATGTCCCCTGGCACACGGGGGACATTTGCCTGGGAGAAGAGACCAACCCCCACCTGGCTGCAACCTCCCTTCAGGTAGTTGTAGACAGCAAGAAGGTCTGCCCTGAGCCTCCTCTTCTTCAGTCTAAGCAACCCCAGCTCCCTCAGCCTCTCCTCATAGGCCTTGTGCTCCAAACCCCTCCACAGATTTGTTGCCCTCCCCTGGACACATTCCAGCACCTCAACGTCTTTCCTAAACTGAGGGCCCCACAACTGGTCACAGGACTCAAGGTGTGGCCTAAGCAGTGCTGTGTACAGGGGCACAATGACCTTCTTGTCAGAAATTAGTCATATGCCATACATTTGCCCCACACAAGTCCTATCTACTACAAGTACAGAGTGCCTCAGTAATGTTATTGTAAACACAAACTTCTAGGGTTAACTTTGTAGTAGGAGAAGAGTATGTGTTGGTTTGGGTTTGGCTTGTCTTTTTTACATCTCATCACAGATATTGTATAATACCACATGTATTCCTAATCAGAATATACCTTGAGGCAGATATTTTTCTCTTCTATAGCCTTGCGGTACAGTAATTTCCCACTGCTTCGAGCCTCAATAAGAAATTTTGTCTTTGGGAGAAGTCAGACTGGTATCACCAAGTTCAAAAATGACAGTTACTGCTGCTACAGGAAAGGTTTACCACCTGAAACCCACCACTAGAATTCAGTCTCCACTTTCTGGCAGAAAGCTAACTGTCATGACACATGGACAAGTCTTATGTAAGGTACTCCTTGATTTTCTTTATCTGCTGTAGGCCATTAAGACTGCTGGATGTGAATTGCTTGCTCTGTTTCAATTGTTGCCAAGTGAATTTAAGAAAGAATGAATCACTATCAAACCAGACTTTCTGAGAAGAGAATCCTATTCAGCAGTTCTGAAACAAGTGGAAATGAAAGCAGGAATCTTCTTCACACCAATGGAATATGTAGCATGGAATAGAATAGAATAGAATAGAATAGAATAGAATAGAATAGAATAGAATAGAATAGAATAGAATAGAATAGACCAGGTTGGAAGAGACCTTTGAAATCATCTTGTCCAACCTATCATCCAACACTATCTAATCAACTAAACCTTGGCAACAAGCACCCCATCAAGTCTCCTCCTAAATGGAGATAGGGATAAGAATATTGTTAAAAAACAACAACAACCTACCCACCAAACAAACAAAACCTCTCCACTTTTCACTCTTTTGATTAAAACCTTAAAGACTCCCCTAGGTCCACCTGGCTCCACTGAACTGTAATCTTCAATTTCTCAGCATAACATCAGTGCTGCATCATTTCTGGAGGTGTATTTGTTTAAGACTTGTCCTCATTAAAATTCAATTACATGGAAACCATATAATCCCTCATTGTAATAATCTGATAAAAAGCCCTTAACTGCCATACCACATGCCCATTTAGCAAGGAAATTAGCTCAGCAAAGAACACAGTCCTCATTTAGCAATTAGGGTGCAGTTTATATTAGGCTATTTCAATAAGATTGGAAGGCAATTTAGAAGGTAGTTTTGCCCATTATAAGCTATTAAAGGTATGTCAATAGTGAACAGAATTCCTACAGCATGTCTGGTTAATGAGTGATGTCTCTTGTGTATTTCCAAAAGTAAAAAAATTGTCATGGACAGGATCTTCTATTCGTAGCAATATTGGATACATTCTGTAGTAAATGGTGAGGAGGGTAAATGGTGAGGAGGATATGTGTTACAAGAATGTATTGTAATAAGAACTGCATTTCTACAGTCCAAGAGAATTCTTAAAGGTTTTCAACCCTTCAATTGCTTGAGAATTTAGAGGGGGATTTTAGGGTCAAACTTGCCTGACAGTCTCTTAGAACCATCCAGTGGAAAATAAGCTCTCTTGACTGTTCCCTGAAGGATGAGTTTTGAGCTGATTGTGGTTGCTTTGGATGACTTTAGCAGATGAGGATGTCAAGGGTTAGGTCTGAGCTGTTCATAAAGGAGCCACAAATGCTATTAACCCTCACCCTTCCCAAAGGGAAGAGAATGGGAATAAGAAAGAGGGACACATGGGTTGGAAAAACTAAAAATACTTTATTAAAAATAAAAACAATAAAATTAAATATGTTCAAACACACACAAACCCCAATATCAGACCCCCCCCCCCCCCCCCCCGATGGCAATTGCATCACCATCACCACTGATAATGTGGAAGAAATGCCAGACTGTACTCAGCAGCTGATGGGAAGTGGATTCAGAAGTTTGATTTAGGGAGTTGGTGAGGCAGTGCTTTCACTAACCTGAACACAAGCCCATAGTACCTGAAAGAGAACAGCAGACCAGGTCTGATCATGATGGCCTCAAACACAGGCAATCAGGCCACTAGGAAAGCAGGAAAGGAGATTGCAACCTCAGTGTGTACACTTGATCTCTGCTCTCAGCCTGTATAAAAAGCCAAGGAAGAGCACCTCTTGGCTTAGAGAAGGCTCTCAAACTGCAAGTGCGTTGTCCTTGCTTCTGTATGCTGCCGTGAAACCTCACCTATGAAATAAATTTTCTTCTCCAGCCTCTGGGTGCTACATAAACAAATACAATGAGTAGGCAAATAACAAATAGCAGACTTGTGACAATCCACGTCCAAAGCAGCTGTACTGCAGTCCGGTCTATACAAGTTATTTGCACTCTGGTGTGAAATACTGCCAGTATTGTGAATCTGGACAAAGTGTTTCCTTAATCAGGTATGTCTTAGGTTCACCACCCACCAAACAAGGCAAGCAGGAGAATTTAGAGCTTGGGCTCCTCTATTTGTAAATGTCTTTGAAGACCATGAGTGCAAGATGCAACTGAAGGACTCACTGGAATCTAACACTTGATGAAACAACGTGAAGTGGAAAGATCTGGGAGCTTGGTAAGAGACAAGGAGATGCATAGGTTTTGCAGCAGGGAATGAGAGAAGACAGGCAACTGTGGTTGTTCCCTTTGCTGAGATTCATTAAAAACAAAAAAGGAAAAAAGGAAAAGAAAGGAAGTGGGAGGCTGCCAAAATGGGCAGGCTTAACTGATTACATAAAAAAATACATTACTTCCCCACAGTGATTTATGAGCTAATCTCTCACCAAGGGTACAACTTATCTTGTAGCCAGTACAATTAGTGCTGCTCTATGAATCACTCTCAGTGCTGGCTCCTCTGCAGGATCTTTCACACTGTTGTTGCAGCAAATGAAAGGTTTGCCTGGCCCCTCTTACACCAAGCCCAGAAACTGCTGCTGAGAGCTGAAGATCACATTAACAGGTTTCTGCAGCCTAAGCAAGGATCTGCTTAATTGTCAGGTCTGAGTCAAGGGACTGTGCAGAGTGGCAGAAGCTGAAAATAGGGCTCAAAACTCTATAAGCAGGACAAGTGGTGTACTCAGAAACATAAAACTGACTTTGGCTAAGAAACAGTACTAAGAAGGAACATGGGATCCACTAAAACTTATCCAAGTTCTCTTGAAAAAAATGGACAGTTCAGTGATTTTGAAATGAAAGAAGTAGGTATATAGGATTTATATTTAGTAGGTATATTTATTTACAGTTCACCAAATTAGTGAAGAATTAATCTTTTGTGATGCATAAACAGTGAGTCTTGAAATTTCTGAGATACCTGAAAAGTAGCAACACAGGTAGCTGGGGATCTGTGCAGAATTCGGTCTATCCACATAGAATTCAGTCTAATGCATTAAGTTATAAAGGAATCACTGCAATAGCAGTGAAACAGTTTGCTCTCCTCCATTCTTGCTATTATGTATCCTCACAGAATTGTCTGTAATTTAAAAGGCTAGTTTACATTTCCTGACTCAGAGAGAAGAGCTGCTTTCACAGCTTACACACCAGTGGTTCCAAACTTTGCTCTCCATTACGGTTCCTGAAGAGATATTATCAATTACATCCCTTTCATGAAAGGGGTTTGTTGTCTTTTCAGGATGCTCTGAGTCCATAACAACACCATTAGAAAATCAAGGCTGAAGTCTGTACATAGGAAGTGTTTGGATGATAGTTTTCCCATACAGAGACAAACACCTGCCTTAACAAACTGCAGAGTGCCTTCTTTTCAATTTCTTTCAGCTTCCATTAGTGTCTAAATCTGCCAGTCTGAAACAGGTTCCTTTGTCAAAGAAATATAGCTGAAGAGTATGATTCAGCTTTGTGCTGCATGTGAAGTAGCTCAGAGCAGCAACAATTATGAAGGAATCAATACAAGGGCATCAATAACAGGATGAGTGGGAAGTCTTTCACACTTGGCAGGTTTCCCTTGGGAAATACGCTGCTACTGCTGTGGAAACGAATGTTCATACAATGGTATTTGCTGCAAACATGTGAAGCTATGTAGAATTTATTCTGTTTATTCTTACACTTCCTTGTAGTTTCATGGTTCCATGTGGTCTGTAGAGCAGATAAAATGTCCTCCAAACACATAATGGACTGTCAGCAGAAACAGAGGCTTGAGCCTATTTCTCATTGCATGAGTGGAAGAAGCAATTTAGAAGCCAGCAGGACAAGGATTTTGTCATCCATAGGAACTAACAGGTAACACAGTATCTAGAAATAAGAACACTGGCAAGACTAGAAGAGAGTGCTTGCTGGGAAACTTGTCCTACAGGTTTTGTTGAGGGTGTCTTTTCTGCTTGGGGAGGGAAAAAATCCCGGTTTTGTAGTAAGTTCCTCTCAGTCACTAACTTTTGTCTGGATCAAAGGTGTGATCCTCCTTTGGATGTATGGTAATAACATTTTTTCCTATTCAGTTTTCGCAAAACAGAAACAGGCTTTCAACTTTGATTAAAAGTGTGCAGGGGACAAGGATCCAGTTCTCTACTTGAAGTTAGCCAGAAAACTGGACTTAAAATATTGTATTGAGTTTGCATGTTTTGGCAGTGGTGGGGAGCTATAGGGGTGGCTTCTGTGAGTACTTGCTAGAAGTTTCCCCCATGTCCAACAGAGCTGATGTCAGCCAGCTCCAAGAAGGACCCACTGCTGGCCAAGGCTGAGACTATCAGCTGAGGAGAGGGGTGATAGAGCATCTTTGGAGGGCACCTGGAGTCCAGCCATGGTTACCTCACTGCAAACATCTTGAAGTGGTATGGCATCCACTGGCATCAGAGTAGGGCTCTACATTCTATCATCTGCACATTTCTTGCTATTAAGTGGAAAAGGCTTCCTGAGATGAGTGTGGTATTTCAAACAGCTCTGATTCTCAGGCATGCTGTCCAAACGTCTCACAGAAAATCTGAAGAGGTGTTGTGCACTTTTTGACCCCAGTCTCTTTTCATAATGCAACCAATCTTATCTTATTTCAACATAATTGCAAGAGACACAGTGAAGTCTGGCTTTGAATTTACATGGCAAATGATGACAGAAATGTCAGCACTGAAATCACTGACCCATAGAAAAAAAGAGAGCCCTTGTAAACACCTCAGGAATAAATTAATCCCTCATACTCTCTCGTAACTTGCACTATTGAGTGGTATCTCTTCACCTCTAAATGTATTTGACACATGGATGCACAAAATAGGGAACTTCAGTCTTTTTTTTGAACTTCTAAATTTCCAGGTTTGGAATGTTTATGAAGAGTACCTTGTGAATTTAAACCAGATATTGAGGCAAACAGCAGCAAATTTGTCCAATGGTAGGGGGAAAGGGACTATAGATGTGTTAACTGCCTACAACTTCTAAATACAAACCAATTGTTTGTATGTGATTTCCACTGTCAGCTGACATCTATGTTCCAGTTCTAATTCTGCCCTTGAGACAATGAGGCATCACCAGCTTTTCAAAACTTCTTAAAGGTGATTTTAACATGACTGCCTCAGCAACTCCTCTGTCCAGCTCAGAACAATGTTAGGGAAATAGAAAGGATTGGTATTTAAGAGTAAATCTATGCTGTTATACCTGAGGATATGAGTCATGTTAATCTTTTCTGAATGCTTAATATGAGGTGCTTCCAAGTGTAAGTTCCACCTCTGCGTGCCTGTGTAAAGCATACATCCCCACTGTTCTTCAGTGTGATGTATAGGAATCAATTACAGCAGAATTTGTCCTTGTCGTAGTTGAGACCTAGAAATGCAGATATTTGTATATACCTTCACTAGTAAGTCCATAACAATAAAAAAAGAACTGATTCATTAAGGAATATGTGAGAGACTAAATCTTGTCTCTCTTGATGTGACTCAACAAAGATAAAATCACCTTTGCTGCTTGCCCAGACAATAGCTGATGTGTATTGGGCAGATGCCACTGGAAGAACTCTCTGGAAGGTGCATAGATAAAGATTGCTCACTAGACTGCAGCTGTCCTGGAAATGGGCAGAGACCACTGGTATCGATACTCTCTGGAAGATACATACCTAAAAAAACTGTATAAAAGATCTGAGCAACTACTGGCTCAGGAGAAGGAAAACACAGAAGGAAAAGACCTGGACAATGTCACTGAGAAGGAAAACACAAGAGAAGGAAAAGCCCAGGGCAGTGCTGCTCTGAAGAAAAATGGAGCGAATACTAGGACAGTGACATCACCATGTAGCCTGGAAGAAGCAGACCAAGGGCAACCCTCACTCCATGTCCTAAGTTCTGCCTGCAACAACTCATGGAGCTGAAGAGGCTGCTCAGAGGACAGCACAGCTAACAAGGACATCTCCTCCCTTCCAAACCTGCAACAGCCTTCCTCCACAGACTCAAACTGTCGTGAGGGGTGAGGGGTGTAGTAATATAATTCCTTCCCTATTCTCTCTTCCTCTTCTCTCTCTAACTCTCTATTTTCTCTCTCTCCCCTTCTGATCCATCCACTTTATTTGGGTAATAAATAGCCTGGCTGTTGATATTTTGGCCTTGTTTGTGCCTCTAGTTTCAAAACATGGGAATATTCAAAAGAACTGAGTCTCTTTCCCTCTCTGGATCAAGACAAATAATTATTCAATAGTTTATGTAGGAAAAGAAATAGGTCCACCAAATAAAATACCCAAACACATGATTTAATACAAATACAAAGAAAGGACTTTCCACATGCCTCAGAATAAATCTGTAGGACATCATATGCTGCAAGATATTGTAGTGGACAAAGAGAGGTTAAAAAATCAATAAGATATTTATTATACTATTCCATTAACCATCCTGGTGTAGACAGAACCTTCAGCTCAGTTAACATAAAGGTTGCTGACACCCAAATGGATGTATTCCAGGGAGAAATGAGCCATACTGATGCTCTTCTGACATGCATCAGCTGCTGGAGATGGGATAGGGACTTAAAAACGATGTAGGTCTGACCCAGTACAATTGCACTTGGACACTATAGTTCCTAGATTCAGTACCAAATATTCTTGCCCTCACCAGCTTAGAAATTGCCAGACGTAATACTTCTCTTTTCTCTTTCTGATGATGCATTTTCTCTGGAAGGTATTACAGTATGGTTTGATGCCATATTTTGGGCTGCTCTATGGCTTCTAGCCCTAAGAGTAACAGGAATTATTCACTGTGTGCTCCAAAGCCCAGCAATTGCAAGTTCTTTTCTGTTCATTTTCCTCCACTGCATTAGGAAAAGATATCTTTTGGCCTCTGGCATTTCAAATGTAGAGCACTGTGAAGAATCCATGTCCTCAAGGAAAAAAAAAATCCAAGAGAAATTAAACATATGGTCCTATAATCTTCAGTATTTTTAGCCACCCCACTAAAGAGCAAATGAAAAGTCTTAATTTGTCCAGAAAAGCATGGCAGTGATGTGGTGTACAACAGAAGACCAAAATTAAATTAATTAGAATAGAATAGAATAGAATAGAATAGAATAGAATAGAATAGAATAGAATAGAATAGAATAGAATAGAATAGAATAGAATAGAATAGAATAGAATAGAATAGAATTAACCAGGTTCAAGAGATATTTGAGATCATCAAGTCCAACCTATCACCCAACACCATCTAATCAACTAAACCATGGCACCAAGCACCCCATCCAGTTTCTTCCTAAACACCTCCAGTGATGGTGCCTCCACCATCTCCTTGGACAGCACATTCCAATGGCCATCACTCTTTCTATGAAAAACTTCTTCCTAACATCCAGCCTAACCATCCCCTGGTACAGCTTGAGACTGTGTCCTCTTCTTCTGGTGCTGGTTGCCTGGGAGAAGAGACCAACCCCCTCCTGGCTACAACCTCCCTTCAGGTAGTTGTAGACAGCAAGAAGGTCTCCTCTGAGCCTCCTCTTCTCCAGGCTAAACAACCCTAGCTCCTTCAGCCTCTATGTTATCATTTAGATAATATTAATTTATAGATTACAGTCCTATTTTGTAGGCATGGTTCATATGCACTGCTTTATGCTCATACCATCACACTTGTGATCTCTGGAGATACTCCTCTATTGCCTCAGAAGATCAGAGTGCAGGAAGATGACAAATAGGCCCATCTCAGGGGGAGTTTAAAAGTGTTCTTTTTTATTTGATTGCTTCTTCCTTGCACAGAGAGACACTACAGCACAGAACTAAGTGAGCATTAAAGTGTGAAATTAATTTCTGATTGTCAAATAAAGAGGAAGACAGGAGTGTATAAGAACAAAGTATATTAACAGTGAAGAAGATACTTGAGAGCACCTCATGTTGATCTCTTCCACTGCCACTGCATCTCAAATATAGGGCCTACAGGATCACCAGCTTCTCTGATAAAGCAGAATTTTCTCTAGGCATCATCTCGGAATACATCACCTGACTGTGGTCACCGTCAGATGTCACTCTGGCTCCAACTTCAAAACCCTTATCTGGAGACAAGACTTTTACCACTGACTCTAATAACTGAAATATAGGTGTGGTAAATGGTGTAGAACAAACCATTCTCAGACATGTGACATGAAAAGATCTCAGCAGAGCTGCACATCTGATTTTGACAAGGAAGAAGGGGTAGAGCATTTGCAGCAAAGGAGAGGACAGTTCACAGTCATGATCTTGACATTTCCCATGATGTTTCACACTGTGTTTCCGTACCAAGGAGGGTCAGCACTCTTTACTCCAGGCAATAAACTCATCCTTGCTTATAATCAAGAAGTCTGACTGGTATAATGGATTTTTTTTTTCATGTGACTGAGGCTGTGAAGCATGCTTCTAAGTTCTGTTCAGTTTGTCTTACCTTAATGTTTTTATTTAAGAGTCAGTCAGAGATCTCTGGGGACCATCCCGGGACTTTTGTAGTTTCTCTGTGAAAATGATGTCTGCAAATTTGACCTTCCAAAGCAGCAATACTTTCTAAACACAACAATCGTAGCCCTTTTCCATCTGGATCTAAATGAAGTGGATAGAGTGACAGGAAATAAGCCACTGCAGCTGTTTTGAAACAAATTGCCTGGCCTGCAGGAAATCAACTACAATTTTTCAGAAAATGGTTTTTCAACAGCTTCCTTGATCATCCTCATCCACTTCATTTATCCTCACATTTTACTGGTAAGGTGACTAATGCAGCTACTGCTGCTGATTCAATATTGTCCAGATTTTACTTTTCCTTTCCATGTGAAATTTCTGCATCTGTGCACAAATGTTGGGAACCTGTAAGGCTAGGGAACCTCTACTTCAATAGACCATTGCCACACTTCCTGCATTGTCTGTACTGGAAAAGTCAGTAGTCTCCCACACTGGTCCCTACCAATAGTATCAGCAGGCTTTCCCAGTGTCACACATTGTGCTGTTCCCTCTGAAATTCCTAGCTCAGAGCTGCCTGCATTGCTGCCTGGTGGCTACTTCACAGCAACTGAGAATTCAGGTTGCCTTCTCAGTAGGGTATCTGAGCTCTTAGAGTGACAACAGATAGAGCCACCCAGTGCACCTCCCCTATGAAAAAGTATTATTCAGCCTGGTTTTAGAAATGAAAACTGAACAGCTAAGTTCAGTTTTGGGCTCCCCAGTTCAAGAAAGACAGAGAACTGCTAGACAGAATCCACAAGAGAGCCACAAGGATGACTAGGGGACTTGAACATCTCCTTTGTGAAGAGAGACTGAGATCCCTGGGACTGTTTAGTCTTTAGAAGGGGAGACTGAGAGGGGATCTCATCAATGTATATAAATATCTGAGGGGTGGGTGTCAAGTGGAGAGGGCCAAGCTGTTCTCAGTGGTGCACAGTAATAAGACAAGGAACAATGGGTTCAAGCAGGTTGGGCCTGATGATCTCTTGAGGTCCTTTCCAACCTCATAATATACTGTCATACTGTGAAGTCCTTCATGCTTATTTACCAGAGGTAATGGAGAAGTTAAACAGAAATGCCTGACTTTCTAAATCTTCCTTTTTGACCTGCCATGCATTCTCTCCATTTCCTTTTCCAGTGGGAACATTCCCTAGCGTACATGATAGGTCTCAAAGTAAGTCTGACCACTGGGGTGTGAAGCTGAAAATTCACAGTGGGCATAGGGTAGTGATAAACACTCTTCTAGAAGCCAGTGCTCAGAGACAGCCTATACAGAGGACTTTGTTCAAGACAAGAAACCCAAGGAAAACCATGCTGTCAGAACACTAGCTCCTTCTTCCATGACATGGCAACACTACTTCTATGATGAGAATCTCACACTGATTTTAAATCCTGCCTGAAACAACTCCTGTGAGTGATGAGAGGGAGGTGGACATCATACATGCAGAGTATGTAATGAGCAAAGCTATTTAGTCTCTCCTTCTTTGGAGTGAGTACAAAGCAATTAACAAACACAGCATGAGCTTCCATCTGAAAAGTCATTTCTTAGGCACATAAAGGAGGTGAACTTCATCTCGCGTTAGGGTTTTACTGGAGAAGGGCCAGTGATTTCTCATAATTAAATAGAGTTGCCTCAGCTGTATGGACTTTATCAATACAGAGCCACCTTCCTCCTGCAAAACTCACTGATGCCAGCAAAAAAAAAAAAAAAAAAAAGTGTTTAAAAAAACATATAATATCATTAGCAACATTATCATAGAATCATAGAATCAATGAGGTTGGAAAAGACCTCAAAGGTCATCAAGTCAAGCCGCTCTCCATCATTTTTCAGCAGTCCTGGCTCACTGGAGATGTCCCAGAGGACTGGAAGCTGGCCAACGTGGTGCCCATCCACAAGAAGGGCCGGTTGGATGAGCCAGGGAATTATAGGCCTGTCAGCCTGACCTCAGTGCCAGGCAAGATCATGGAACAGGTCATCCTGAGTGCATTAACACAGCACTTAGAGGATGGCCAAGGGATCAGGCTCAGCCAACATGGATTTAGGAAGGGCAAGTCCTGCCTGACCAACCTGATCTCCTTCTACGAGCAGGTGACCCGCCTGGTGGATGTGGGGAGGCCTGTGGATGTAGTTTACCTGGACTTCAGCAAGGCCTTTGACACCATCCCCCATAGCAAACGCCTGGCCAAGCTGTCAGCCCATGGCTTGGACAGCAGCACTCTGAGCTGGGTTAGGAACTGGCTGCAGGGCTGAACCCAGAGAGTGGTGGTGAACGGTGTCATATCCAGCTGGCGGCCAGTCAGTAGTGGAGTCCCCCAGGGATCAGTGCTGGGCCCCATCCTCTTTAACATCTTTATTGATGATCTGGATGAGGGCATTGAGTCTATCATCAGGAAATTTGCTGATGACACCAAGCTGGGGACAGGAGTTGATCTGCTAGAGGGTAGAGAGGCTTTGCAGAGAGACCTCGACAGGCTGGACAGATGGGCAGAGTCCAACGGCATGAGATTGAACACATCCAAGTGCCGGGTTCTGCACATTGGCCACAACAACCCCATGCAGTGCTACAGGCTGGGGTCAGAGTGGCTGGAGAGCAGCCAGGCAGAGAGAGACCTGGGGGTGCTGGTTGATGGTAAGATGAACATGAGCCTGCAGTGTGCCCAGGCAGCCAGGAGGGCCAATGGCATCCTGGCCTGCATTAAGAACAGTGTGGCCAGCAGGAGCAGGGAGGTCATTCTGCCCCTGTACACTGCACTGGTTAGGCCACACCTCGAGTACTGTGTCCAGTTCTGGGCCCCTCAGTTTAGGAAGGATGTTGACTTGCTGGAACGAGTCCAGAGAAGGGCAACGAAGTTAGTGAGGGGCTTGGAACACAAGCCCTATGAGGAGAGGCTGAGGGAGCTGGGGCTGCTTAGCCTGGAGGGGAGGAGACTCAGGGGTGACCTCATTACTCTCTACAACTACCTGAAGGGGGGTTGTAAACAGGCAGAGGTTGGTCTCTTCTCCCAGGCAGCCAGCAACAGAACAAGAGGACACAGTCTCAGGCTGTGCCAGGGGAGGTTCAGGCTGGAGGTCAGGAGGAGGTTTTACAGAGAGAGAGTGATTGTCCATTGGAATGGACTGCCCGGGGAGGTGGTGGAGTCGCCATCACTGGAGGTGTTCAGGAGGAGACTTGACAGGGTGCTTGGTTACATGGGTTAGTTGATTAGGTGGTGTTTGGTGATAGGTTGGATGCGATGATCTTGAAGGTCTCTTCCAACCTGGTTTATTCTATTCTAAGTCCAACCTGTCACCCACTCATGACTACTAAACCATGGCACCAAGTGCAACATCCTATTCCCCTTGTGAACACCTTTGTTGATTTTGAGCTTAATCAAAAATCAGCAGACTGCTTCTGAGATCACCTTCTTATAAAATGTGTTTTATGAAAAATAATGACATCTCCATTAAAAATACTATCATCAAGGTTTTAAAAATCATGTGATTTGAAGGTTTTCTGTCATCTTGAGCACTTGAACCAGTGCCTCTCACCATTCATACTGCCCTGATGTAGTCTTCCACACAGAGCTGGCTTCATTTTAAAGCCATGCAATGCAAATTTCCTCTGAAGCAACTTCACTGTGTAAAATTCAGCATAGCATATAAATGCAATGTTAAATGGAAAAGACCTCAAAGATCATCAAGTCCAAACTGTCACCCAACACCTCATGACTACTAAACCATGGCACCACGGGCAACGTCCAATCCCTTCTTGAACACCTCCAGGGACTGTGAATCCACCACCTCCCTGGGCAGCACATTCTAATGGGCAATCACTCTTTCTGTGAAGAATTTCTTCCTAACATCCAGCTTAAACTTCCCCTGATGCAGCTTGGGATTGTGTCCTCTTGTTCTAGTGCTGATTACCTGGGAGAAGAGACCAACCCCCTCCTGTCTACAACTACCCTTCAGGTACTTGTAGACAGCAATAAGGTCTCCCCTGAGCCTCCTTTTCTCCAGGCTAAACAATCCCAGCTTCCTCAGCCTCTCCTCATAGGGTTTGTGCTCAAGGCCTCTCCCCAGACTCGTTGCCCTTCTCTGGCCACGTTCAAGAATCTCAATGTCCTTCTTAAACTGAGGGGCCCAGAACTGGACACAGGACTCAAGGTGTGGCCTAACCTTGGTCCTGCTGGCCACACTATTTCTGATGCAGGCCAGGATGGCATTGGCCATCTTGGCCACTTGAGCACACTTCTGGCTCATGTTCAGCATACTGTCAACCAGTACTCCCACGTCTCTTTCTGTCTGGCTGCTCTCCAGCCACTCTGTCCCCATCCTGTAGCGCTGCATGGGGTTGTTGTGACCAAAGTGCAGCACCTGGCACTTGGACTTGTTGAATGCCATCATATTGGACTCTGCAAATCTGTCCAGCCAGTCAAGGTCCCTCTGTAGAACCCTTCTATCCTCTAACAGATCAACACCTGCTCCCAGCTTGGTGTCATCTGTAAATTTACTGATGATGGACTCTATCCCCTCATCCAGATCATCAATAATGATATTGAACAGGATGGGGTTAGGGGACCAAAGATTTAGCTATATCACATACCTGATACTCAAATACCCTAGAGGTTTTTACACCAGTATTTTATTTTCTCTGATGTCACTGCTTTGCAAAATGGCTTTTGTGACACCAAAAAACACCCCATCCAATTTTATTATCAGCTTGTACAAGCCTCCTGCTATCCTACGACCATGTGTGCTACAAGGACTGTTGTCAGATGTTAGGATGAAGATTTTCCAAGCTATCTACAGGAGACTGAAATCTACAAAAAAATTCTATTAAAATTTCTTTCTTTAGGGTATTTGCTGCATTGCTGGATTAATTCATTTGAATAATATTAACTTCCCTCCAAGGCTTCTATTGAGCTTCTTCAGGACAGGTGGAATATTACAGCTATAGGACCATCCTATATAATTATTGCTTCTGGGGTAAATAGGCAAAGCTTTGGTCTGCATAGGAATAAATGTATTAACAATGCAAAACAGTGCCTTGGAGGGAAAAAATTAATCTTAGTTTCCAAGATCATACAGCACCTGTTTGAATTCCCCTTCTGGGAAGAGCAGATTCCTAAGGTCTGTTGCTACTTCTGCCCTTTCTGATTTGCTATGCTATATGTAAACAAAGCTTCGTCCCACATGGGAAGATTTTTCCTCCTTTCCATTTCTTTCCTTTTCTCAAAATAACAGTTACAGATCAAAGCTTATTCTCTTGCTCTTGAAAAAAATATATATATATCTCCCTCTCTATTTCTCCATACATGTTTTTATATAGGCATTAAAATGCTTTCTATCTGGGAAATACTTCTACAGTAGTACTGAAAGAGAAAATTACAATTGAAATTAAAACTAAAATGTAAAATTTTTATTCTCTCTGAATAGTTTTGTTACATAGTTATACTCCAAGGCCACAATTCACCTTTGTGCAGTGGGCCCCAATACACGCTGGACACACCTTTGTTCCTAAAGGAGAACCTGAGTGTCTCCACTATGACGCCTAATTTTCAGTCGTCTCCTGAAAGTCATTTATTAAGTATGACAAATAAGTGACCAATAGGTACATATTGTCTCTGACTTTCCAGCTATCTGTCACAGGTTGCAAATCTTCCAGAGGACAGCAGGTTTTGTTAGTAAGTGATCTGAGACTTCAACCACTGAGCTGAGGTGTGAGTATGTGCTAGGTACTCCTGAGAAATCCAAATAATCTGCTCCCTTCAGAAGTGAAAAAGTTTTCTAATCCAAGGGCATAAATTAGATTCTTTATGCATTAATACTGACACATAAAAATAATGACAGAAAAATCACTTGGATGCAGAATGAGAAATACCCAGATGAGTTCAGGTACTTGGTATATGGATGAATAATTTGGATGACCTTCAGAAAGTTTCCGTCAGCTCAAACAAACAGTTCTCAGGCTCATCTGAAGTTTTCACAAACCTCTTGGTTAAAGATGTTCTCCAACACCCTTCATAAAAAATGCTTTTAATGAAGCACAGCAATATTGGTACCTTGCAGGCTTGGAGAGGGAACCCAAGTTACACAGTCAGAGGAAGGGGCATCCTGTTCACGCACTTGTCAGGGTGGTTCCAGGACATGCTCCACTTTCTGCTCCAAAGGTGGCACCCATCAAGATGAGCTGATAGGAGCTTTCCCATCTCTCTGGAACACCTTTCAGATAGAGAGAGTGTACAGTACACATTACAGGATGTGGAGGAACAGCCTTTGGGATTGCACAAGACTTATTATGGGATGTTTAGACAAAGAACAAAATGTGACCAAAGGGATGGATCTATATGATTTAGGAACAAGCCTGGGAAAACAGAAGAAAAAGGAGGTGTGAACAGATTGGTTGCCTGTATGCAAATTTCTGGTGTATGCATTTCTATGACTAGGTATAGTGTCTGATCAGCATAGCCTGCTTTTTCTTACTACATTTCCTTTCTAGTTTTCTATTCTGTATATATGTCTGTGGGTCTAAGTGCCAACAAACAGAAGTAGGGTTAAGGGTCAGAGGCCCACATGTCTGTGGTACCAGAAACTGAAGAGAGTGCTACTGCGTGAGAGTGTAAGCACTAGTAAATATTAGTGGAGTGGCCTGAGAGTCAGGTGTGCTTTTGTCTGTCAGGGTGAGATCATGGGAGGTTATGGCTACCAGACAGACAATGGAAGTCCTGGCCAGCTGCCAGTGATCTCTTTGTGTGCATATGTGACCATCTGCATGTGTGTTTCTGTGTGTCTTTACCAGCAGATGGAGTAGGGCTCTGCACCTCTGGGATTTGTATGTCCAGGTGCCAGGATCTAGGGAGACTAAGATCCAGGGGGCAGGTCTAAGGCCAGCTGCTGGAGAGATACACATTATACCTATATTCAGATGTGTATATATATACATATACACACATATATATTTCCCACTCATGGATTTCTGATCAGCCAGACAAGGTAAGATGATGAGGCTGATGAGGCTGTTTTTGTTCGTGTTAGTGATGAGTTTGTCTGTCTGTGTGGTCTGTGTCTCCAATTGTCTGTATATATCGAATATGAGTAGTTTCGTATGTGTGCCTACTGGGAAATTACATACAGCTGTGGGGTATGGAGCTGTGACATTCTCGTATCAGTCAGGCACTGGATTTCACACACACATCCAATAAGCAATTTGCATTTGCTTTAATTTAGAAATGAGGCGAAGTAAGCAACTCTATTTTCTATCTAGGTTCATCTTGAACCAGTAGCACTCCTGCTGAAGGCTTTGCCAGCCCAGCTTCTGCATTGAAGCACCTACAGCAGTCACTAATGATATCAACTTGTTTACACTGCAAACCTTGTCTTAAAAGATATTTGAAAATATCTGCTAATTAATCCAATTAATTAAAACAATTAGTATATAAAAACACTACACACTCCTCAAGTCATCCACTTGCATAGCATTTCTCTTCGGATTTTTAAGAACTAAAAATACAAGTGCATTGAATTCCCTTAATACCTGTCATTCTTACTCTGTGCCGATTAAGAGCTCACATATTCTTACCTAAAAACTAGAAATTAAAGAGAGGGAGAAGGGAAGATTGTTTTTCAGGTATTAAAGGGAATTTAATTAAATATTTGTTTAGGAGTAATTGTGAATAAATTGCATGAAAATTAGGGTTTATATCATCAGTACATCTTAATTAGTGTCTTTTCATGATCAATGTTTAATTTACTCATAATTGTTTTGTTTTGTTTTGTTTAATTAAGTACTTGTTTTAAGCCTTTTACTTAAATCCATTACCCATGACTTTTTCACTTGGTTCTAGAACTGTTTGTGAACTTATTAAACACCTGAAGGTGCCCACTGTGATCCCATAGAGCCATAACATCTCAACTTACTCCTCATATTCATTAAAATTCATTTTAACATTTCTTGACTTAGCTCATAGTGTATTTTTGTATATCTACATTAAAAAATACATGGGCAAAGTATGCTTATGCACTTAGCTGGAAGCCATAGCCTTCTCCTTACATTTTGGAGATGAAAGGTTAATTGTGTCATGGTACTAAAAGGGAGACAGTATTAAATAATAGAACAGGAACACATGAATTAAATCAAGGCATCTTTTGATTCATAGGATGGAGCACTGTTATAACAGGTGCATCAGAGCTACCTTGGCTGCTGGAGGTCATCCAGTCAAATATTGCTGAATTATGCAGGAACTGGAAAAATTATGACTAATAAAAACAGTGACAGAATTTTGAATAAGCATATTGCATCCAAGGAGGGTGACTGACACACTATTTTCATAAACAAAGTTTTGGGAGCTCCTAAAAGCAGATTCCAAATCTTTAACAGAAGTTGAGGGTCAAAATTGCTGTGGTTTAGAGTGGATAGAAGCTCTTTGAACACTCCCTAAAGGAATAAAGGAAAAATGTTCCACACAGGATTGGAAAGAATTTGAAATTTAAATGGAAGTACTATTCATGACTATATACAATAGTACAAAATACATACAAAATACACAAATCCGCATTCAGCCTCAGCCCAGTCCTCCATCCTGGGCTTACCAAACCTTACTACACCAACATCGTCTAAAACCTCCCCCCCAACAAGGCCTCAATGCCCATCCTCATACTTCCCTACCCAGGCTCAAAGGATGCAGTAAAATCAGAGCCAAAAGCCTCAGCTCTCCTGAAATACAGGAGAGAGGGAAAAGGGGGCAGGACAGCCTCTGCTGTCCATTTATATATAGGGGAAATGCAGGCATGATGGGATGAAACAACAAAAGATTACATTTTCTAGTTCTCACCCCTGGACTATCTAGTCCTTCTGGAGGACTGTACTCTCTGGTTAAGACATCCAGTCTTAAACCCACAGCAAAAACAGAAAAGTGTATGTCTTGGTGACAGAAGTGGTCATGAATTGCTACTACAAACTCTGTAGGAGAAATAATTTAAAACAAACAAATAAACAAACAAAACCAAAACAGCAACAAAAAACCAAGGAAACAAACCCAAACAAGCAAACAAACAAAACCTACACAGCAACAACAACAAAACAAAACCTCAGCAAACAACCCCCCCCCCCCAAATCAATTCAAAAGCCCCAAAAGCCACCCAGGTCAGTGTACTTAACCTGATTTGGAGGTTGCTTCTCTTCCCATGTGTTAATAATAAATATCCATGTCCATGAAGTTACCATCACTGGAGGTGTTTAGGAAGAGGCTGGATGGGGTGCTTGGTGCCATGGTTTAGTCGACTAGATAGTGTTGGATGATAGGTTGGACTCGATGACCTCAAATGTATCTTCCAACCTGGTTAATTCTATTCTATTCTACCACATCCATTCTTTTCTACCACATCTCCATTTCTATTTTTCATCCTTTTAATATGGGAAATGTGTAATCTTGGTTCTTTACTCAAAAAAGGCATGACAGAAAAGTGTTAACAATGATTTAGGAATAACTGTATTGACAGCTCTTGTTCATATGCAGTTTTGCAAGTCAGTCCAAGAACATAAGCTCTACTGTATCAGACCACTGGTACATCTAGCCTCCAAAAGTGAACACAGAGGACAACACCTAAGAGAGCAAAGGAGCAAAGGAGTCTGAGCTTTTCTTTTACAGTGTTCTCTTTGTATTTCCCAGTACCCATGCTTGTTTTATTATGGGTAATAGAGGCTATAACCCTGTCAGTTTCCTTTACTACTTTGTTTATGGATCTGGGATCCCTGTATTTTTGCTAGTTTCTGACTGAGTATTTTGATACTGTCTGCCCTTAGAGCCTCCTGTGTCAAAGCAGTTGCAGTAGTTTCAGTTATTTTTATATCTAGTTGAAACTCATCTTTCAAGAACAAAGAAATTAAAACTTCCACGATCTTGGTTGATATCCTTTAATAACATTTTACATTTAAGAAGTTCATGTTAAATTGTTAGAAACACTTTAGAAAGAGTAACAAATGAATTTTGAATGTGATTTACAGTAGGCCAACATACTTTTTCTCTGAATACACCAATGAGATAGCAATAAAGTTGAGCACAGATTCTGGAAGTCTTTGTCCCCCAGGGATCAGTACTGGGCCCCATCCTGCTCAATATCTTCACTGATGATCTGGATGAGGGGAGTGAGTCATCAGTAAATTTGCAGTTGACAACCAAGTTGGGAGCAGGTGTTGATCTGTTAGAGGGTAGAAAGGCTCTGCAGAGGGACCTTGAAAGGCTGGACAGATGGGCAGAGTCCAACATGATGGCATTCAACAGGTCCAAGTGCCAGGTGCTGCACTTTGGCCACAACAGCTCCATGCAGTGCTACAGGCTGGGGTCAGAGTGGCTGGAGAGCTGCCAAACAGAAAGGGACCTGGGGGTACTGATTGACAGCTGGCTGAACATGAGCCAGCAGTGTGCCCAGGTGGCCAAGAAGGCCAGTGGCATCCTGGCGTGCATCAAGAATAGTGTGGCCAGCAGCAGCAGGGAAGTCTTTGTGCCCCTGTACACAGCACTGGCTAGGCCACACCTTGAGTCCTGTGTCCATTTCTGGGCCTCCCAATTTAAGAAGGACATTGAGACTCTTGAATGTGTCCAGAGAAGGGCAATGAGTCTGGGGAGAGGCCTCGAGCACAAACCCTATGAGGAGAGGCTGAGGGAGCTGGGATTGTTTAGCCTGGAGAAGAGGAGGCTCAGGGGAGACTTTATTGCTATCTACAACTACCTGATGGGAGGTTGTAGCCAGGAGGGGGTTGGTCTCTTCTCCCAGGCAACCAGCACCAGAAAATGAGGACACAGTCTCAAGCTGTGCCAGGGTAACTTTAGGTTAGGAGAAAGTTCTTCACAGCGAGAGCTGTTACCCATTGGAATGTGCTGCCCAGGGAGGTGGTGGAGTCACCATCCCTGGAGGTGTTCAAAAAGGGATTGGACGTGGCACTTGGTGCCGTGGTTTAGTAGTCATGAGGTGTTGGGTGACAGGTTGGACTTGATGATTTTTGAGGTCTTTTCCAACCTTATTGATTCTATGATTCTAGCCCCTAGGTCTAGTCATTCTTATTTGGTTGTATTTGAAAGGGACTTTTTCCATGGAGGAGGGGTGATATGAGAGGAGTTAGATTAACTTCTATTTTCAGGTCGAAGATGAAACTGCTCTCTCTATATGCTATGCCTCAGAGTAAGAGTTTCTTCTCTAAACAAGATGTCAGCATGCATAAATTGAGAAAGGTCAGGAAGCGGACATGTGAGTTATAATGAGCCTACAAGACATCATTACAATGTGAACATGGGAGACACACATGCAGTCTTTGTGACATAATCAAGGAAGTTGAAAGCAAAGGGCAGTCTGAAAAGAGGTACTAAAGCAAGCTGACAATGTCAAAATGAGCTAAGGTTCCTTTCGCCTCACTCATGGGAGAGTAAATTCACTGACCTGCCATGGCATTATCTAGATTTTTTTCCCTCTGAGAGTCTGAGAAAAGCTTTAAATACATGGAATAAATATTTGTGAAGGAGATAAGTAATTTCTAATACAACAAGATAACTTTAGAGTAGAGTAGAGTAGAGTAGAGTAGAGTAGAGTAGAGTAGAGTAGAGTAGAGTAGAGTAGAATAGAATAGAATAGCATAGAATAGAATAGAATAGACCAGACCAGGTTGGAAGAGACTTTCAAGATCATCATGTCCCACCCATCATCCAACACCATCTAATCAATTAAACCATGGCACCAAGCACCCCATCAAGTCTCCTCCTAAATACCCCCAATGATGGTGACTCCACCACCTCCCTGGGCAGCCCATTCCCATGGGCTTTAGTGAAAGAATACAAAAATGGATGTAAATTGGCTAAGCCAGAAGTTACAAGATTTCCAATTATATTGTAAAATAGGATTTCCATAAGAATAATAGAAATAACAATTTTGAGTAGCAGTTCAGTTGTGTTATGAATAGGGTAGATAATGAAGCTATCATTAATACCTGGAGACTAGATTTAGGTGATCCAGGAATTTGGTTGCTAGTCCACCAAGCTTATCTTCCACAGATAACAACCAAAGTTATTCACACATGGAACTGTAATCAGAATTTGTCAGTAATGCAGTATGAGCCTACTATGCACTTCTGATTGAGAAGACGATTTGGATGTAAAAGCAGTGATAATCTCCTCCTATTTTCTCTGTAAGTTCATTGTCTTGTTACACTCTGCTTCAATTTCTTCAGTACTAAATATGATACCTGTGGATGTTCATTCTAAAAGTACCCTGGCAGGTGCCTGCTTCTGTACAGATCTCTATGAGAAATAATCTAATAGCTAGCAGAAACTTATTCTTCAACAACATTAAGGATTTTAAAAACTCCTCTTTTGATAAGAGCTGTTATTTCAATGACAACTAAAGAGACACATAAAAAAAAAAAAAAAAGACAGGTAGTTCTTTGAGGGCCACTTTCTTTTGCTTTTCTTTAGACTTGAAAACACAGAAATGGCAAAGAAAGAAAAGGCAAGTTAAAAAGATATTAATAAATTAAGAATCAGCCTAGATCTTAACTAAGCTATCAAAGAATAAAATTCTGGTAGTTTTCTACATTGTATTTTATATGCCACCAATGCTGGAAACGTGTCTTTTTACACTCTAACAATACCCTCATGCTGACAGCTTAACGGCTAAGTTTTCTGATATTTTTCCTCTCAGCCACTTCTGTAAAGCCTTTGACATGGTCCCTCTGACCATTCTTGTCTCTAAATTTGGTTGGACATGTTAAAATATTGTTTTGTTAATTTAACCTAATGTATGCCTTAATTACATGCATGCCAGTAGAAAATAGCCAATTAAGATGCGACACATATGCTTTCTGATAGATAATATACCTTTGCTCTACAACGTAATAAATGTCTTCACCTGCTTACATCATAGAATAGAATAGAATAGAATAGAATAGAATAGAATAGAATAGAATAGAATAGACCAGACCAGGTTGGAAGCGACCTTCAAGGTCATTGTGTCCAACCTATCATCCAACACTATCTATTCATTTAAATCAAGGCACCAAGAACCCCATCCAGTCTCCTCTCCAATACCTCCAGTGATGGCAACTCCACCACCTCCCTGGGCAGCACATTCCAAAGGCCAATATCTCTTTCTGGGAAAAATTTCTTCCCAACATCCAGCCTAAACCTCCCCTGGTGCAGCTTGAGACTGTGTCCTCTTGTTCTGGTGCTGGTTGCCTCTGAGAAGAGACCAACCTCCACCTGGCTACAACCTCCCTTCAGGTAGTTGTAGACAGCAAGAAGGTCTCCCCTGAGCCTCCTCTTCTCCAGCCTAAGCAACCCCAGCTCCCTCAGCCTCTCCTCATAGGGATTGTGCTCCAAACCCCTCCCTGGCTTTGTTGCCTTTCTCTGGACACATTCCATCAACTCAACATCTTTCCCAAACTGAACGCCCCAGAACTGGACACAGGACTCAAGGTGTGGCCTAACCAGTGCTTAGTACAGGGGGAGAATGGCCTCCCTGATTCTGATGCCCACACTATTCCTGATACAGTCCAGAATGCCATTGGCCCTCTTGGCCACCTGGGCACACTGCTGGCTCATGTTCAGCCTTCTATCAATGAGCACCCCCCAGTCCCTTTCTGCCTGGCTGTTCTCCAGCACTCTGACCCCAGCCTGTAGCACTGAATGGGGTTGTTGTGGCCAGTGCTGTAGTCAGCGATATGGTCTCCCCCCTCAGCCTCCTCTTATTCAAACTAAACAGCCCCAGCTCCTTCAGTAGCTCCTCATAAACCTTCTTTTCCAGGCCCTTCACCAGCTTTGGTGCCCTTCTCTGCACTTGTTCCAGCACCTCCACATCTCTCTTGTATTGAGGTGCCCAAAACTAAACACAACACTCAAAGTGTGGCCTCACCAGAGCCATTTGTTCTCTATATATCATGTAATGGTGCTTGATCTGCTCCAAGACTTTCCCTGGTACCGAGGTCAGACTGACAGGTCTATAGTTTCCTTGATCCTCCTTTCTTCCTTTCTTGTAGATAGGTGTTACATTTTGTGACCGTTTGAGGTGGTGCCTTTAAGAAAGGGACACTGTGGTTGAATGTTTTATTAACAAAAGACAGGTCTAAACTAATTTCATTGGTGGATTGGTAGAGTGCAAGCTTAAGTTTTTAATGCGACTGAGATTTTCCTCAGTGTGCACTTTTCCCTCCTCCCTTTTCTGCAGCTTGTGGCTTCTAGGCTCTCTGCCAGACTGACCTTGGACTGATAAGCATGAGGCCTGCAAACCTACTAGCATTTTGCTCTAATTTATAACTGCTTTTAATTAACAACTGCTCCTTTCCTCTCTTTCTAACCCTCTCTGGGGAAAAAGGGGAGAGAAGGGGGTACAGGGGGGGAATCCTCCATTAGGGGGAGGGGGATCTCATTCCTGTGTTACTTTTCTGTGTATATATTGTAAATACTGTAAATTGTGTATATATACCCTGCAGCCCCTAAACCGGCTTGTAAATACAGCATTCCTTTGCTCATCCGGCTGTGGTTAGCTGTGGTAATTTTTTTTTCCTTCACTTTGTGGGGGGAGAAGGCTGGGCCTTCTCCCCAAACCCACGACACATTTGCTACCCTCCAGTCCATTGGGACCTCCCCAGCTAGCCAGGACTTCAGGTAAACAACAAAACGTGGCTTGGTGAGCACATCTGCCAACTCCTTCAGCACCCTTGTGTGTAGCCTATCCAGCCCCATAGACTTGTGTGTGTCTAACCAGCGTATCAGGTCAGTGACCACTTCCTCATTTGTTATGATGACCTCATTCTGATTCCACTCCCTGACTCCTAGTTCATGAGGCTGGGTGTCCAGGGAGCTGCTGGACCCAGTACTAAAGACTGAGGCAAAGCAGGCATTGAGGACCTGAGCCTTCTCCTCATCCTTAGTCACTATGTTTTGCTCTGCATCCAACAAAGGATGGAGATTTTCCCTAGTCCTCTTTTTGTTGTTAATGAATTCATAGAAACTTTTTATTGTCCTTAATGGCTGTAGCTTTGGCTCTGCTGATTTTCTCCCTACATAGCTTCACTATATCTTTATAGTCCTGATGAGAGCACCTGTCCCCCCTTCCAAATGCCATAGACACTTCTTTTGCTCTTGAGGTCCAGCCAAAGGTCCCTATTCAGCCAGACTGGATGCCTTCCCTGCTGATTCATTTTTCAGCACATAGGGACAGCCTTCACCTGTGCCTTTAAGACTTCCCTCTTGAAGCATGTCCAGCCTTCCTGGACTCCTATATCTTTTAGGATGACCTTCCAAGTGACTTTGTCAATCAGTCTCCTGAACAGGCCAAAGTTTGCCCTATGGAGGTTCAAGGTGGCAGTTTTACCAGCCCCTCTCCTTGTTTCCCCAGGGGTAGAGAACTCAATCATCTCATGATCACCCTAGACACTCTCCAACCTTTACTTCCCCCACAGGTTCTTTCCTGTTCATAAGAAGCAGGTCCAGTAGGGCATTTTCCCTGATTGGCTCCCTCACCAGTTGTGTCAGGAAGTTATCCTCCAAACACTCCAGGAACGTCTAGGACTGTTCTTTCCCTTCTGTATTGTATTTCCAGCAGACATCTGGGAAGTTGAAGTCTCTCATGAGAACTAGAAGCCCCATTCCTGGTAGCATTCAAGATCAGCTTGAACAGGGCTCTGAGCAACCTGATCTAGTTGAAGATGTTCCAGCTCATTGCAGAAGGGTTGGACTAGATGACCTTTACAGGTCCTTTACAATCTAATGCATTCTATGATACCATGATTTTCAAATCACCAAGAAACACAAAACCAGGTTTATGTACCTATATGGTCAGCACCCAGGCTTTCTTATAAAACACTTGCAGTTTGCAGATACTATTTAAGAATAAATCAAATCCAATTTGTGTAGTTCAGGTCTGGTGATATCTTGCAAAATGCACAGGATCCCCTCATTTGTAATGTAACACTTAATATTAAGATGCAGGTAATGTAATATTAAGACATCAGGAAAGTACAGCACTGTGCTTTTCATTAAAATATGGTTCAGTTAGGCACCCTAGACTGCTGAAAATTGATCTTTAAATCAGTCTGATCATAACTCATTTAGAAGGCTCAGTTCCACTTTCAGAGTCAGCTCAAACTTTAACACTGGCTTCAATGGGACCATAACCTATCATCAAGTCAATATTCAAAAGCAAGTAACCAAAGCAGAATTTTTAACAGGTAATACTTGATTTAAAGAAAGGAGAACAACATGTGAAAGAAACAAGAGCAGCATGTGCATGAGAAAGTGTAAGGGAGACAGAGACATAATTGCCAGTAAGAAAAAGGAAGCAGGTTTCTGAAGGTGATATTAATGAAAGGAGAATTTCTGAACTTTGCCAGTGGAAAACTACAGTGATTTTCTAGTGGTGGATGTTGAAAGCCCATCATCACCAAGCAGAGTTAAGATAAAACACCTCCATGCACAGAATAATCTCACAGTCATGTCAGGTTGGAAGATGGGATAATCTATTCAATACTACAGCTGCTGCATTCTGACATTCTGTCCATCAACAGCATTCACTTCCCTCTTTTAAGAGGGATATAATAATTTCATTGTGCTGTGCACTGTTCATCTCACTGCAATTTCTGAAATCTGTGAAATGACTTTGTATGCAGTCTATATTTCAAATATCTTCAGGGTAGATTTGTGGGTTTGTATAAATTTTTTTGCCTGTATGAAATAGTTTTAGAAAAGCAAGATGCAGTCACAAAAGGTTCCTTTCACCAAATACTTCTACATGTTCATTGGATTTCCATCTTTCTGAAGAGAAATATATCATCACATTCTCTCAGGAAATTTGCAAAGAAATACTTGAAACACTTTGTGTGTTTTATGAAAGCTGTGAAGAGATTCATATGGCTGAAACATGGGTATATCTTAACAGCCAAATGAAACACAACATTCCTCATGCTCAGAAGCTTTAGTAGTAGGGAATGAACAAAAAATCTCAACAAATTAAGCTAGAAGACTCATGCAATTAGCCTGTCTCACTGATGTTTCCTTAGCACTCACTAAAAGCCACAAAGCAAGGTTTAGGAAAGAGGCAAGAAGGGAGATTCACTGTGCTGGTTTTGACTCCCATGAGAAGCAGCCAAAGTGTCAGTACCTGGGCTTTTGGGTGCAAGACCATGAGGAAAACCATGTAGGAGAAACAGCATTAAAATATATAGGAAAATATTGTCCTGGCAGCTCTGGAAAACCCTGCCACAAGAGCCTAGGTGAACAGATACAGTCAGCTGGCACTGTGCAACGCACTCCTGAGTAATGTCTAGCCTAAGATTCCTGAGTGGAGGACATAGAATCATAGAATCAATAAGGCTGAAAAATACCTCAGAGATCATCAAGTCCAACCTATCACTCAACAGCTCATGACTACTAAACCATGGCTTCAAGTGCCAGATCTAATCCTTTTTTGAACACCTCCAGGGACGGTGACTCCACCGCCTCCCTGGGCAGCACATTCCAATGGTCAGTCACTGTATTTGTGAAGAACTTTCTCCTCACCTCAAGCCTAAACTTCTCAAGCCACAGCTTGAGGCTGTGTCCTCTTGTTCTGGTGCTGGCTGCCTGAGAAAAGAGACCAACCCTTACCTGTCTACAACCTCTTATTAGGTAGTCATAGACAGCAATAAGGTCTCCCCTGAGCCTCCTCTTCTCCAGGCTAAACAACCCCAGCTCCCTCAGCATCTCATAGGGATTATGCTCTCACCAGCCTCGTTGCCCTTCTATGGACACATTCAAGTGTCTCGATACACTGAGATACCTTCCTTTGATACCTACTGCATTCATGGCCTGGGTCCTGACAGCTCCTTGGCTGTAATTGTGGTCTCAAATAATTTCCTCCCGATAGATTCTCTTACATCTCTCTGTAAGCTAACCCAGCTCACTCTTGGTGCTCTCTCTCTCAAGGTCTCTACTGTGGTGCGTAAGACACTGATAATCAGCTACGCATCTTGGTTTTCACTCAATTAGAAAAAAGTAAAAATATGTACAATATGCCTTTCTCCAGTTAAATTTGCTTTTGACTTTTCATTTTGAGTTTTCCTTTATCCAAAAGAGGAAGGAAAGACAAAGTCAAATTGTTCCCTGTGAAAGTGCTCAATGTATTTAATAAGCTTGCTAAATTACAGGATATTAATCATCCATGAAACCTGTGTCATTTGGGTATAAAATTTTTGCCCTTATAAATTCTTAAAAAGAAAGAAGGAAAACAAGCTACAAAAGTTTCAAAACACTCATTTCAGCATAAAACTTCTCTAACTAATATGAGGAATGGTAGGAAATTATGGTAATATCTTAAGGTCCTCAACAATTTTTCACAGGAAACCTAGAAGGTAATCTTTACTTTATCTGATATATTTGGTATGTTAGGAGTGAATCCTTGTAAAAGGTAGTAATTGATTTATGGTTTTAATCTATATACAATGACTGCTTCATGGAAATAGTACAAGTCATTGTCTACACCTGAACACATATTGTAGTAATGGCAAACTTTAAAAAATCATACACATAAAGCCCCTCTCCATTTCATCTTTTCACATGAAAATTAGCATAAGAATGAAAGCACTGAATACGGGGGATATGATGACAAGGAATCTTAAATAATCTAAAATTGCAGCTGCAGACTGAAGTTATTTGCTCTTTTTTATTGCTTTCTTAGTATTCTCTTTCTCAAAAAGTTTGAGGTATCCAGTCAGAGTGAAAAACATCATCATGCAAAACAGTAGAATAGAATAGAATAGAATAGAATAGAATAGAATAGAATAGAATAGAATAGAATAGAATAGAGCAGCTTGGAAAAGACCTTCAAGATCATCAACTCCAACCTATCACCCAACACCACCTAATCAACTAAACCATGGCATCAAGCACCCCATCCAGTCTCCTCTCCAACACCTCCAGTGATGGTGACTCCACCACCTCCCTGAGCAGCACATTCCAAGAGCTTCTTTCTATGAAGAACTTCTTCCTAACATCCAGTCTAAACCTCCCCTGGTGCATCTTGAGACTGTATCCTCTTATTCTGGTGCTGGTTACCTGGGAGAAGAGACCAACCTCCACCTGGCTACAACCTCCCTTCAGGTAGTTGTAGAGGGCAACAAGGTCTCCCCTGAGCCTCCTCTTCTCCAGGCTAAGCAACCCCAGCTCCCTCAGCCTCTCCTCATAGGACTTGGGCTCCAAAACCCTGATCAGCTTTGTTGTCCTTCTCCAGACACATTCCATCAACTCAATCTCTTTCCTAAACTGTGGGGCCCAGACCCGGACACAGCAAGCTAATCCAGAACTATCTTAATGACCTAAAATGGAAGGGTTGAATTAACTACAAGCAAAAAAATAAAAACCCAACCCAAACCCAAACAAACAAACAAACAAAAAAAAAAAAAAACCAACCAACCCCTCCTGCTGTGAAGAAGTGTAAGTTTTGTTAAAAAGAACAGTCTGGAGAAGCACTGTAAAGCAAGTGTTTGGGGATAGGTCATGGATAGAGGGAAGTATTTCAGCAGGAAGATGTGGTTGTTGCAGTATTTAGTCAGTGTTTACTCTGTAGGTAGCAATATTACTGCACTACTTTTGAGTGCATTGCAGGATTATTGGGAGTCAATGATAACAATCATGCACTGAAATTTCTAGAGCATTTCTCTGCTGCTAAAATGTGTCTTAAATCCACAACTATGGAATGCTTCGTCACATGACAGTTACAACTGCTTTAAATGCAAGCAAAAAAAAGTGGTGTGTTCCTCTTCCCATCTCTCCTTCAGACCTATAAAGTGGACTGTCCCACTACTATTATCAGTTCCCAGTAGCACTCCTTGACTACTCTTAAGTCATTAGTACCCTGGAGAAATTAAGACTGTAAAATTCTTCCTTGAAACAGCAAAACCCACAGACACAAACAAAATCACAGGGGCAAGGACTCAGTGAATCACAACATACATGGTTCATTCTATTCTATTCTATTCTATTCTATTCTATTCTATTCTATTCTATTCTATTCTATTCTATTCTATTCTATTCTATTCTATTCTATTCTATCTCACCAACTGAGGCAGCATTGCCGTTTGTTTTTGCATGTATGAGAGTTTTCCAGTTTGTTTCTCTGTATTCCAATTTTCTGATTTTCCTAGACTGTTATTCCGCTGTTTATTTGCATCCTATTGTGTGTAATCAACCTATCATTGACAAGGCAAATGAACCTGGATGAAATTAGTTCAGAGAAATAATATTTGATATTTAATAAATCATATCCATATTTTATCATATTTCTGGTGTATCAATTTGATCATAAACTATATCAGGTACAGCTGCTGGAAATATAGATTTCTGTTTCATTTGTTTATGATATACATGATCAATCACTTCTTTGATGTTTGCAGATGAGTACTGCAGCTGATCTCAGAGTACATGGTCCTTTGATAGTTTCCTGTCATTGGAGCCATCAAACAGCAGGCTGAGACCATAGAGTACAGAAATCAGATTTAGCTCAGTGTGACCTTAAGCAAGACTGTTGACTCTAGGATTTCTCAGTTCCTCTACATCCCTTTATGAAAAGGAATTCAAGATAATTCAGCTGTAGAAAACAGTTAAAGTACAAAGCCTGCCTGCTTTGTCCTACACCACAAAATCTCTTTCTCATCTTCCACTGCAAGGCTTGCTGAAGGCAATACACCACAGGTTTGTTTTAATTGTTCCTGCTGTCTGCCATAAAACACATGATGTCATTTTTCCAAATGAATTATGGAAGAAGAGGCATGATTGATAAAGAGATGAGCCAGGTTAATTTGCTTTAATTCAACAAACATCAATTAATTAAATGAAATACCAGAGGGAGGGCATCTGCTCATTGTTGTTCAGCCTGAAGTTCTTCCTTTCCTCTCTCCGTTGATCATGAAAAGCTACAAGACTCTCTGGAATACCTCCACAAGGATCAAGCTAATAACAAACTATTTCAGGTTTTTCATATGATCTATATTATTAGTCTTTTTGCAGCTCAGTCAACTATAAGAGGTATTCAAACTAGTTAGTCCTTCATGATTCCTCATCTCTCTCTCAGCAGGAATCAAAAAAATGAAAATCTTCTTGAAATGAAACGGTGAGCAATCTGTCCTCTGCAGTTTGGTTTGCAAGGGTTTTTGTTAATTTGCTTTTTAATTATGGTCTAAAGTCATAGAAGACATTTATGATTGAGGTTCATTCCATCCTCTACCTAACAATGAAAAACAAGGTTGGCAATTTTCATCCCAACAAGCCAGTTAGTCAACTTTTCTCTTATTTGTGCATAAACTTACTGATGAGAAGCTTTATCAGAACAAAAAGGAAGAGATATGTCTCCTTATATTATTTTTCTTTAATTAGTTTCTCAAGATGTTGGGCTTGCTGTGACACATGAAAGAAAGACAAGAGAGACAGAATTGCCACTGCTGAGTTTTTGTAGTAGTATGAAGACTGTCCAGGGTCATAAAAGACATGCACACATAAATATGTATGGATGTATCCAACTCTGTAAATCTTATACACCATTCAGTATGTAACAAATTTTAAATTATAGAAAATGCAGAAGGCAAGAAGACATCTGCTTTAAACTACTCCCTAAATTAGTATCGAAATGCAAGTGCCATCCCAGGCAAACATAGCCTTACTCTTATCCTCATCCAACGTTTACTACCTTTCCTCCAAGATTATGATTCCCAGATCACTCATACTCACTTCTAATTCTTTTCCAGATGGTGTGGTTGTTCCAGTGAGCTCTTTTTGATGAGGAATTAATTAACTACACGTACCACAGGTGCCGATAGGTACAGCTTTATTTATATAAAAGGCGATGAGGCTGCATGTAGAGTTGCAAGGCTCAAAACCTGAAAGCAAGGCACAATCCTGTAGATATCCAGAAAACCCAACAGCAGAGCCCAGTCCCTAGTAAAGCACAGCTAACTTATCCTAAGCACCCTATAAGAAACACAGTAGTACTGAAGATCGCAAAGTAGTGGAGCAGACCGTCTCCCGTCCGGGCAGGCATCACCACGAGACCAAATCTTGTCTTATGAATAGAATAGAATAGAATAGAATAGAATAGAATAGAATAGAATAGAATAGAATAGAATAGAATAGAATAGAATAGAATAGAATAGAATGGAATAGACCAGGTTGGAAGAGACCTCCGAGATCATCAAGTCCAACCTATCATCCAAAACTATCTAATCAACTAAACGATGGCACCAAGCACCCTATCCAGTCTCTTCCTAAACATCGCCAGTGATGGTGACTCCACCACCTCCCTGGGCAGCACATTCCAATGGCCAATCTCTCTTTCTGGGAAGTTCTTCGTAACATCCAGCCTAAACTTCTCTGGCATAGCTTTAGAATGTGTCCTCTTGTTCTGGTGCTGGTTGCCTGGGAGAAGAGACCAACCCCCACCTGGCTACAACCTCCCTTCAGGTAGTTGTTGACAGCAATAAGGTTTGCTCTGAGCCTCTTCTTCTCCAGCCCAAGCAACCCCAGCTCCCTGAGGCTGAGGCCTCTCCTCATAGGGCTTGTGATCCAAACCCCTCCCCAGTTTTGTTGCCCTTCTCTGGACACCTTCCAGCAACTCAACATCTTTCCTAAACTGAGAGGCCCAGAACTGGACACAGGACTCAAGGGGTGGCCTAACCAGTGCTGAGTCCAGGAGCAGAGTGACCTCCCTGCTCCTGCTGGCCACCCTGTTACTGATCCAGGCCAGGATGCCATTGGCCTTCATGGCCACCTGGGCACACTGCTGTCTCATGTTCAGGCTACTATCAACTAGCACCCCTAGGTCCCTTTCTGCCTGGCCGCTCTCCATCCACTCTGACCCCAGCCTGTAGCACTGCATGGGGTTGTTGTGGCCAATGTGTAGAACCCAGCACTCAGATGTGTTAAATCTCATGCCCTTGGACTCTGCCCATCTGTCCAGCCTGTCAAGGTCCCTCTGCAGAACTCTTCTACCCTCTGACAGTTCAACACCTGCCCCCAACTTGGTGTCGTCTGCAAATTTACTGATGATGGACTCAGTACCCTCATGCAGATCATCAATAAAGATATTAAAGTGCATGGAGCCCAGCACTGATGTATGATTCTTGAAAATATACATATTGAACATGCACTCACATATCAGGATGGCCTTTTCATGTTGTCTGTCTCTAATTTGAGTGTGCTTTTATAGTGCTTGCACTATGGAGGCCTGTGTCTGTATGTGTAATATTTGCGTACATGTATGCTAGAGCCTGCCATTCTCCCTGTGTTCATGTTGTTGATCTCATGAGGTTTATGTTTCTTTATGGTTTGTCTGCACAATTCTCAAAACACCCCCAGCTCAGGTATAGGAGTTACACATGGTACCTCTCCTTTCTTGAAAAGAGACTGGGACTGATTTGTGCTTCCATCACTGAACCTGTGACGTTGCTTTAAGATTTTAGAGTGAGATTGTGATAGATAACACTTTTATTTTATGTTTATCTCTCTGTGGCCTAACTGCATTACTAATAGGAATAGTTGAATCTAAGCTAACAAGTAAAACAAATATAGACTTTAATCTAGACCTCATCTTAACAGTGAGTTATCAGCCAGTGAAAGGTGTTGATCTAAGGCAAGCACTGGTCCTGATATTACCATGCATGAGGTGCAGACCGCAGTCCCAGAGAACTGTGAAACAACAGTGGATTTACTTATGGCACTGTCATGTGGTGTCAGTGCAGAAACAGATAATCTTGTCAAAGCAGAAAAAATGCAGCAGCCCCTTGGTTTACAATTGATTCAATAAGTTTTCTTAAGTTAGAAGTGTTTTGAAATCCTGGCTGAAATTCACTTTGTAGTTGATATAGTTGGGGAAAATAATTGAAAGGAATGTTCCCAGTCTCTACACTAGGCTGCCATCACAACTAAGCAATATTCTTTACCTGTAAATACATCACAGGCTTTTCACTATGACCATGTGTCTTTGGATCTTCACCTCTAGCCAGACCCAGCATGAGAAAAGCAGATGAGCATGCAGAATTAGAAGGAAAACAAAGCCATTATGGATTTAACATCTCTCTCTCTTGTTGTAGTTAGTCACTGGCTTCATAGAGGGGCAAATAAAAATAGTTTCACATACATTACTAAATCTAATTATATTGTTATGCATTGATTTAATTAAAAACCTAGGAAAACCTATAACAATTCAAGGCACGGTATGAGCAACAATGACATTAACTTTTAATAACATTTTTTCCCTTCCCACTGTGGTAATGATAAAATTACAGTATCACAGTATCACAGTATCACTCAGGTTGGAAAGGACCTCGAGGATCATCGAGTCCAACCTGACACCGCAGACCCCATGACTAGACCATGGCACCAAGTGCCACGTCCAATCTCCCCTTGAACGCCTCCAGGGTCGATGACTCAACCACCTCCCTGGGCAACCCATTCCAATGCCGAATGACTCGCTCGGTGAAGAACTTCCTCCTCACCTCGAGTCTGAACCTCCCCTGGCGCAGCTTGAGACTGTGTCCTCTTGTTCTGGTGCTGGTTGCCTGGGAGAAGAGGCCAACTCCCTCCTGGCTACAACCACCCCTCAGGTAGTTGTAGAGGGCAATGAGGTCACCCCTGAGCCTCCTCTTCTCCAGGCTAAACAATCCCAGCTCCCTCAGCCTCTCCTCATAGGGCTTGTGTTCAAGGCCTCTCACCAGCCTTGTTGCCCTTCTCTGGACACGCTCAAGTGTCTCAATGTCCTTCTTAAACTGAGGAGCCCAGAACTGGACACAGTACTCAAGGTGCGGCCTAACCAGAGCAGAGTACAGGGGCACTATGACCTCCCTGCTCCTGCTGGCCACACTATTCCTAATGCAGGCCAGAATGCTATTGGCCCTCCTGGCCACCTGAGCACACTGCTGGCTCATATTCAGGTGGCTGTCGATCAGCACACCCAGGTCCCTCTCTGTCTGGGAGCTCTCCAGCCACTCCGACCCCAGCCTGTAGCTCTGCATGGGGTTGCCGTAGCCAAAGTGCAGCACTCGGCACTTGGACTTGTTGAAAGCCATCCCATTGGACTCTGCCCATCTTTCCAGTCGGTCGAGGTCCCTCTGCAGAGCCTTTCTACCCTCTAATTGACTAACATCTGCCCCTAACTTTGTGTCATCTGCAAACTTGCTGATGACTGACTCTACCCCTTCATCCAGATCATCAACGAATATGTTGAAGAGGACAGGGCCCAGCACTGATCCCTGGGGGACACCACTGGTGACTGGCCTCCAGCTGGATGCGGCACCGTTCACGACCACTCTCTGGGCCCGGCCCTCCAGCCAGTTCCTAACCCAGCACAGAGTGTAGTGGTCCAATCCACAGGCTGACAGCTTAGTCAGCAGTTTGCTGTGGGGGACGGTGTCAAAGGCCTTGCTGAAGTCTAGGTAGACCACATCCACAGGCCTCCCCACATCCACCAGGCGGGTCACCTGATCATAGAAAGAGATCAGGTTGGAGAGGCAGGATCTGCCCTTCCTGAATCCATGTTGGCTGGACCTGAGCCCTTGGCCATCCTTCAGGTGCGCAGTTATTGCTGCCAGGATAATCTGCTCCATCACTTTCCCTGGCACTGAGGTCAGGCTGACCGGCCTGTAGTTTCCAGGTTCCTCCATCCGACCCTTCTTGTGGATGGGGACCACGTTGGCCAGTTTCCAGTCATCTGGGACCTCACCAGTGAGCCAGGACTGGAGGAAAATGATGGAGAGTGGCCTAGCTAGCACATCCGCCAGCTCTCTCAGCACCCTAGGATGGATCCCATCTGGTCCCATGGACTTGTGGATATCCAAGTGGCTCAGCAGGTCCCGAACTAACTCCTCATGGATTTCCAGGGTATTACTCTGCTCCCCGACCCCAACGCCCAGCTCCGGAGACCACTCGTCCTGAACACCTGCCTTGCTGTTAAACACTGAGGCAAAGAAGGTGTTCAGGACCTCAGCTTTATCCTCATCCTCAGTAACTGTGTTCCCCTCCAGGTCCACCAGGGAGTTCAGGTTCTTCCTGCCCTTCTTCTTATTGTTAATATATTTATAAAAATGCTTTTTATTATCTTTGACTGAGGTGGCCAGCTTCAGTTCCAGCTGGGCCTTAGCCTCCCTAATTTTATTCCTACATAATCTAACAGCTTCCTTGAACATACCTCGAGAAGCCTTCCCCTCCTTCCAAAGGTGATACAGCCTCCTCTTCCCCCTTAAATCCTCCAGGAGCTGCTTGCTCATCCAGGCCGGTCGCCTTCCCCGCCGGCTTGCCTTCCGGCACGTGGGAACCGCCAATTCCTGTGCCTTCAAGAGCTCCTGTTTGAAGTAGGTCCAACCCTCCTGAACCCCTTGGTTCATGAGGGCTGGTACCCAGGGGACTTTGCAGACAAGTTTTTTAAATAGGCTGAAGTTCGCCCTTCGGAAGTCCAAGGTGGAGGTTCTGTTGGTGCTCCTCCCAATCTCCCTGCATATTGAAAACTTCACTATCTCGTGGTCACTGCACCCTAGGCAGCCTCCCACGATCACATCCCCCACCAGCCCTTCCCTATTGCAGAACAGCAGGTCAAGCAGAGCCTGTCCCCTGGTAGGCTCGCTTAACAGCTGTGTCAGGAAGCAGTCCTCCATTCGCTCCAGGAATCTTCTGGACTGCCTCCTCCCTGCTGAATTAAGTTCCCAGCAGATATCTGGGAGGTTGAAGTCACCAACAAGGACAAGATCAGATGATCTTGAGACAGCCTCCAGTTGCTTGTAGAACAACTCATCAGCCGCCTCATCCTGGTTGGGTGGTCTGTAACAGATTCCAATCAGGATGTCAGACTTGTTAGGTTGTCCTCTGATTTTGACCCACAGGCTCTCAACTACCTCATCTTCCACCACAAGTTGTGTGGCAGAGATTGACTCTCTAATATACAGAGCCACCCCTCCTCCTCTTCTCCCTCGCCTGTCCCTCCTAAAGAGCCTGTAACCCCCCATTGTAGCACTCCAATCGTGGGTGCTGTCCCACCAAGTTTCTGAGATGGCGACTACATCATAGTCGCCCTGATGGATTAGGACCTCCAACTCCTCTTGCTTGTTGCCCAGGCTGCGTGCATTGGTGTACATGCATCGCAGCTGGGTTCCTGACTTCTCAACTGACCCTACCTTGCGCCCTACTCTTACCTCTGCAGAGGGACCGATTGCCTCACCCACCCCCTTCAGACCTAGTTTAAAGCCCTCCTAATGAGCCCTGCCAACTCCAGTGCCAGGACTCTTTTACCCCTTCTAGATAGATGCACCCCATCAGGACCCAGCAGGTCAGGTGCAGTGAAAGTTGCCCCGTGGTCATAGAACCCAAAGTTCCGCCGCTGGCACCATCCCCTGAGCCAATTGTTGATGGTGTGGGTTCTCCCATTCCTCTCAGTGTACACCCCTGACACTGAAGGAATTGAGCAGAACACCACTTGAGCTCCTGCCCCATCAATCAATTGTCCAAGGGCCCTGAATTCCTTCTTAATTGTCCTAGTGCCCTTCCTGTCAATCTCATCACTCCCAGCCTGTATTACCATCAGAGGGTAATAGTCAGTGGGCTGGATTAATTCAGGGAATCTCTTCGCAATGTCCCTAACCCCTGCCCCTGGTAGGGAGCAGACCTCCCTGTGGGATGGGTCGGGACGACATATGGGTCCCTCAGTACCCCCCAGGAGAGAGTCCCCAACAACTACAACCCTTCTCCCTTTCTTTGTGGAGCTAGTCGTTATAGCCGGTGGGGACCGCTTGGGCTTAGGCTTCCCCCCAGAGCTGGCCGTTACAGCTGGTGGGGTCCGCTTGGCCTTAGGCTCCCCTCTGGATGGCTGCTCTTCAGCCTCAGCCCTCTCATCCTTACTGCCCTCAGCCTGCAGGGCCTCATACTTATTATGCAAGGGCAGCGGAGGAGGAGGAGAGGGTCGGGGTGGATTTCTCTTGCCACCCCTGGCAGGGACCCGTATCCATCCCTCTCCGCCTCCAGGAACCCTTCTCTCAGCAGGGGAGATCTGCAGAGCCTTCTCCCGCAAGTCTAACTCCCTTTCGCTTTCCCTTATGGTCCTTAGCCTAGCTACCTCCTCCTTCAGCTCGGCCACTTCATCCTTCAGCTCTGCCACCATGCTGAGGAGAAAATTCACCTGCTCACACCGGACACAGGTGTCCTCTCCCTCCCCCTCTATTCCAAGTGCCAGGCTGAAGCACTCTCTGCAGCTGACAGCCTGGACTCCAGCATGTTGGTGAAACAGCTCTGTCTGGGCAGACGCTGCTTTTTTACCCTTCGTCCGAGTGACGACCATGATGCAATGTTTAAAGGTTTGGGCTTTCTGTTTGGGATTTTTTTTTTTTTTTTTTTTTTTTTTTTTTTTCACCCAGCTGCTAGACAGCTACTGAGCCAAAATGGCGCCGCGCGCGCAGCCCGGGCGGCTTTTAAAACTGCCGCGGCTGACGTCAGGCTCCCGTGACCCGTGCAGGCTCTCGTGAGCACGATCCTGCCGGCTCCTCCCCCTACTAGCAGTCCTCCCGACCCGCGAAGCCCCGAAAGGAAAGCAAAAGCAAAAGAAAAACCCCGAAAAACTCACAGCTTAAGCGGAGCGGTTCCGGACGAGCGGTCCCGATCAGCTACTGAGCCAAAAAAAATTATTTAGTAATGAAATTGTTAAACATGAAGAGTGTGGAAAAATGCCATGAATTGTCACACATGGGCACCTTTCAAGGGCTAGCTGGCACTGCATCAAGCACACCTTGAAAAAATGCATTCAGTGAGTTTTATTACTTCTGGCTGCAGCCTCTGAATACTGCAGGGATTCTGCAGCCAGGAGGGCTAAACTGATGGGTTGCTGTTTTGGTAAACTGAATGATCTGAACCAAACAGAACTGCACTATTCTGTCATCCTGGAAAATGCTATGACCTTGACAGCCTTGCTCCCAGCTAATCTCTGTTCCTCTGTGGAGAACAAAATCTCTCCTAATCCTGAAAATCATGTATCTCAAAGTATATCTGATCCTCTTGGCAGCCTTTTTAAAGGTGTAAGCATGTGAATGCAGCTTCAGTGTAGTGAGAGGTGCCCCAGACTTAGGATGTACCAGGTGGATGCTCTTTGTCCATATCAGATATCCATGTTTTACAGGACAGGTAAGCATGTGTGTAAGATTCAGTATGTTTTTGGCATTCCTCCCACTCAAACATATAGATTCTTTCTCATCACTCCCTTTCTAAAGGCTACAAGTTAAGTTTCTCTTTCCCATAACACTTCTCTGCTGAAGGACTGTAGTTAAGTTTGCATGTCTTAAATATTCCTGAGGCTATAAACACTGTCCTTTAACAGATGTTTTCCTTAGAGGTTTAGTGCCAAAATAGAACTACTGTCTGATTTCCTGATATGCAGGAAGTCTTACAGTCCCATTTTCAACCATTAGTGTACTCATGTGTTGGCACAAGAGACAAGGGTTTGACATGAAATCAAGGGAAAGACTTCCCCTTTCCAGAAATGGGTAGCTCAAGCCCAGGCTGGTTTCATAGTTTCATAGTTTCATTCAGGGTTGGAAGGGACCACAAGGATCATCTAGTTCCAACCCCCCTGCCACGGGCAGGGACACCCTACACTAGATCAGGCTGGCCAGAGCCCCATCCAGCCTGCCCTTAAACACCTCCAGGGACGGGGCCTTGACCACCTCCCTGGACAACACATTCCAGGGTTTCACCACTCTCATGGTGAAGAACCTCCTCCTCACATCTAGCCTGAATCTTCCCACCTCCAGCTTCATTCCATTCCCCCTAGTCCTATCACTACCTGAGATCCTGAGAAGTCCTTCCCCAGCCTTCCTGTAGGCCCCCTTCAGATACTGGAAGGCCACAATTAGGTCACCAGGGAGCCTTCTCTTCTGCAGACTGAACAGCCCCAACTCCTTCAGTCTGTCCTCATAGGAGAGGTGCTCCAGCCCTCTGATCATCCTTGTGGCCCTTCTCTGGACACGTTCCAGCACCTCCACATCCCTCTTGTAATAGGGGCTCCAGAACTGGACACAGTACTCCAGGTGGGGTCTCACCAGGGCTGAGTAGAGGGGGAGGATCACCTCCCTCGACCTGCTAGCCACACATGGTTTGAAATGTCACTAAATGCCAACTGCATGGGATATGAATTGATCCTGAAAACTCTGTCGTGTTTCAAGGAATAGTGAGATTGGAAATGATCTCTGGGGGTCATCTTGTCTGGTCCTACTGCTCAAGCAGAGCCACCTACAGAAAGCTGCCCAGCACAATGTCCAGGCGACCAGTTAAACTTGGGTGACCTGAAGTCACTCCTTTGTTATCAGTAGGACAATGCCAGATTTACACTAATTTGTTCTTCACAGAAAGAGTGATTGGCCATTGGAATGGGCTGCCCAGGGAGGTGGTGGAGTCACCATCACTGGAGGTGTTTAGGAAGAGACTGGATGGGGTGCTTGGTGCCGTGGTTTAGTTGATTAGATGGTGTTGGATGATAGGTTGGACTCGATGATCTCAAAGGTCTATTCCAACCTGGTTAATTCTATTCTATTCTAATGACTGGAAACAAGCTTTGGCATTAGGAAAAAGTTACATAAAATCCTTCCCATTCTGAAAGATATTTTCACCCTCCTGGAATCTCAGACTATTCAGTGGCACCCAGTGGAGCAGAAATGCTTACACCGAACACAGAAAATTTAGAGCTCCCAGTAGTGCTTCAGTGTATTGCACTCTCCCATAGGACTGCAACAAATCCCACTGCCTAATGGCCACTGAAAATCAACAGTAAAAACTCTTGCCTCTCATTATAGACACAAATGACAGGCTTTCAGAATGATTAACTGGAAATTGCCTTTTCCATCAGATACAAGCCCAGAGGAAGGAGGGTGCCAGAGAAGGGAGATGCTGATATGGGCTTCTTTGTAATGCAAATGTAGGAACATGCTTTTTATCTTCAGACAAGTGCAAGTGCTTCACAAAGATTTTATTTAAGGCCTGTGTTCTCATGCATTACAAAAGTGAAGCAAAGAGAAGTGCCAGCATTAATGAACTTCTAGGGGCTGTATTATTAGTTCCAAGTGAAAAAAAGAGAGAGAATCCAATTTAATGTCAGGCTTATTAACAAAGAAGCAAATGCTATTCATGCAAGGAAGATGGTAGAATTGAGTCACATCTCTATTTACTCCAGGGACCTCTTGTAAATACAAAACCAGTTCTGTCTTTATCAACATCTAAATCGCTCAGCTGTATTGTTAAAGATTTGGGGGTTTTATATTTTCCTCACATTTCTGTATCATAAAGCTGATAGTTGTGGTGACAGGAAGATACAATTCAAGGGAACACATCTGTCTGCAAGGCACTCTTTCTCTTGTGTGATTGCCTGGTATTTAACAATGATATTGTAAATGCATAATGTCATGGCTTCTTTTCATTCACTTCCAGTTCTGCTCAGAAATATGTACACACTGGGCCATATAGAATGAGCAGATCTTTACAGGCATGTCAGGAAAGAAGAAACAAACAAAGGAAGCACTCACCATTGCAACCCTCCACTCCCCCAAACCAAACCAAACCAAACCAAACCAAACCCAAGAGCAATGTATAATTCTTTTCATGGCATGATCCCTCGCACCATCAGCTAGGTTTCCAGGAAAACAAATCCCACATGCCAATATGTTGGGGGGTTTCTGAACTTCTCCATCTCTTCTGTTACAGCCATCCTATTTCCTCCTCAGTAGTTGTCTCCAACTATGTGAAAAACAGGAGGATGACACACATCTAAGGATATACAGAAGAGAAGGTGGAGTAATACCATTTCCCTGTTGTTCGGTAAAGCCCAAGTTAGCAAAATAACTGATGCAGACTGTCTCAGTAAATACAGAATCTCTAGCTGTACAGCTATAATACAATGTATATTTTTATATATTTTGCCATTTAATATCTTAGGTGATGGTATCTTCAGGGGAGGTTTAATCTGGATATTAGGAAGAAGTTCTTCATAGAAAGAGTGATTTGCCACTGGAATGTGCTCTCCAGGGAGGTGGTGGAGTCACCATCACTGGAGGTGTTTAGGAAGAGACTGGATGGGGTGCCATGGCTTAGTTGGTTAGATGGTGTTGGATGATAGGTTGGACTCAATGATCTCAAAGGTCTTTTCCAATATGGTTAATTCTTTCTATTCTATTCTATTCTATTCTAACACTGTTGTAACTTATTTACAAGTATATTTACAGGCTCTCTTATTCGGTTGTGGGTGATACATTCCCCATATAAAGACAGGTAAATGACTTAAGCACAGATCTAAGAATTTCCAATACAGAAATTCAAACTGGAAATAAAGGTTCTGTGATCTGTAGTTCCCCACAAGTGGGATTCTGTGGCAGATTAGCTGGGTGCTCACGACTTGCTCCTCTGTCCTGTATTTCCTAGATGCTGTGACTATAATTCAAGTTGCCCTTGACTTGGGGAGGGCTAGGGGGGCCTCTCTCCTCTTATGCCAAATTCACAGTCTGAAGCTTGCCCTTGGCTTGGAGAGGGCTGGCACGGGGCTCTCTCTCGTGTGCTCTGTCATCAGGCTGTAGTCTTTCCATGGATCTCCTGGGATTCAGTTCTCTTGGAGCTTTTCCCCTTTGTGTCTTGGTCTAGGTGCAAGGCCTGGATGTAGCTGTTGCCTGTTAGGACAAGTTCTTCAGCAACATTTGGCTCTTGTTGCTGTCTGGGTGAGAACAAGGCAAGTTACCTAACTTCTTGGCTGGTTTAAATACTGTTCCAAGACAATTAATGCCCTTTGGTAATGCAGAACACTGATAACTGGACCTATAGGATGGGGCATATCCAAACATGGTCACGGGCACACACAGCTCACAGCTGTGTCACAAAGTTAATTATAGTTTCATAGTTTCATAGTTTCATTCAGGGTTGGAAGGGACCACAAGGATCATCTAGTTCCAACCCCCCTGCCATGGGCAGGGACACCCCACACTAGATCAGGCTGGACAGAGCCTCATCCAGCCTGGTCTTAAACACCCCCAGGGACGGGGCCTCAACCACCTCCCTGGACAACACATTCCAGGGTTTCACCACTCTCATGGTGAATTACATGTGCTACATGTTTATCTGGACCAGGAAGTGTTCAGGTTTGCACATTCATGAGTGCTTACAAGGTTAATTACATGTGCTATGCATTTGCCTGGATCATCTGGACCAGGAAGTGTCCAGGTTAGCACATTCACAGGTGCTTAGCCCATTGTCTGGGCTAGGGCATGTTTGGGGGTTTGATCCTTCAGGACAACAGTTAGTCCAGGACTGGAAGGATCATTCAGTGTTGAAAACCCTTTTTCTTTTCTATTCTTTACAAATTGGAGATTGCATATCATTGAAGCTGGAATTGATAGACAACTGTGATGGTTTAACCCATCAGTAGAGCATGGGACTCTTAATCACAGGGTCATGGGTTCAGGCCCCACGTTGGGAGTCAATTATTTTGTTTCATGTGACAGTTTAACCCACCTGCATTAACAAAAGCTCAACTAACTCAGTCAGGGAAGCAACTGAAAGATGCATTATACAAGCAACATCTACACTCTACAATGGAATGCAATGAATATGTACAAATATACAGTATTTACAATATTACACAGGTATTTACAAGGTGAAAACAGAAAGGAAACCCCCCTGTCCAGGAGGAAAACCTGCCCTGCTTCCCCCCTAACCTCTCCCTCTCCCTTTTCCTCAGTTTAATTAGAAGGAAAGGGAAACAGATGTTAGAAAGTTAGTGCACTCATCTCAAGGTCAGTGGTGATAAAAATTCTCCCAGCTGAGACAGTAAGCAGCAGCCAGAAGAGAAAGAAAGGAATAAAGTGGAATGTGAGATATTGTTAGAGGTACATCTCACATCTGGCCAATGAAATTCATTTAGAATAATCTCTTGTTTTCCTTTTTACACCCAACTGTGGATTTGTTGTACTTCTTCACTCTCCTGATCAAAAATTTGCAGCTAGCTTTAAAGGCACAGCCTAAAACTGTCACAACTACTGACAGAGGGAATAGGAAAGCTTAAGATCTCACATCAAGATATCCTGAAGATAGTGAAGTTCACAGTGCTTTGGTATGGAGCTGGTCTATTCCAGGTCTCACTTTCCAAAAGTGCTCAGCAAGTGCCCCTCAATCTCCATCAGAGGCTGTTGCAGAAGAGGCAGTGCATTTGTCCTCACTACTGCTTGGCCATACTTAGGAAGAAAAGGATATGCATAGCTCATTTAAGATGTTGGCATGGGAATCTGTACTATAATATATGTTCAAAAAATACGCAATTTTGAGAAGTCCTATTAAAGGAACAACCTTAGTCTAAACCAAGGCATGTGTCTGAAAAACTGTGACTGATACATACTGCTATTAAGTGTTCTTGAGAAAGGCGGGAGAGGAAGGAGAGAGAAAGGTCACTATATTGTAGAAAGAATTGTTGAAAATGTTTCTGCATCCTGAGAACATACTGATTAGGAGTTTCCAAGCATACTCATAATGCTGCATACCTGTAAGGCAAGAAACCCGAGCTAATTTTACCAAAGGTGGAGGTGAACTCCTACAAGTTAGTAATTCAAGTGCTTTCTTGGACAAGCTGTTTCTTAACATAGCTCCTACTCCCATTGAGACCCACCGACCCCTCTCAAACATACAGATATTGAGACATTATTTCCAACTCAGCTGAGCAATACTCATGGCCATCTTAAACACCTCCCCTCATATGCTCAAAAGAATAATATTCTGGTTATTTCACTGTATCTGGTCATAACACTAGATATTCTACTCAGATGAGAAGAAAAAGACAAAGTTGTTTCTCTTCTGAAATGGAAATAGACAAGAATTCATTGTGCTCTACTTCTCTCTGAAAGCATGTGATTTGTGCACATCTCATGCAATTCCCAAAAGACAGAGCACCCACATAGCCCTGCTCCAGGTCTTCAGTACCTGAACAAGCTCACAAAGATACAAGATTTGCAATGCTTCTTTGATAACATTTGCTCATCCCTTAACCTGCATACTTCCTCTCTTTCCACCCCTTTCAGCAGAGGTGGAACTGAGAGTCTTTCTGCCTGTGCCAGCACATTTCATATCTTGTTGATAGTGGGACTTGGTTTTGGCTTCTGAACTTGCTTACTGCTGGCTGTCCTAAGTGAAGCAACTCTTTGTAGCCTACTCTAAGTAGTATGTTTTTGCTCTTTTCTTCAACCTATTGTCCTGCCATGAAAGCTGGCAGTGTTGAAGAAGCAAGGATAGCACATGGCACGTCTTGAATGGCTATGAACAAACATATAAAAGGTTGGTGAAAAAAAAACAAAACATTGATTGTGTAGTAAAGAAGAAAAGAGTTTCTTAAAAGGCTGAGTGAGGCAATGGAGTCATTCCTCAATTTCCTACCTTTAAAAGGCATTCTCTTCAAATGAAAAATCAGGATTTAGAACTCTTGCTGAATTTATCTGCTGAATAATTCATGAAAGCCAGTGTTGGGTCTGCTTGAAATCTCCACTAATCACCAAGGTTTACTTGGTTATTGCCTAGTGGAACATAAGTAAAAACAAATCAGACCTTCAAAATGTAAAGATTTTCAGAAAAATTAAATATCTGCATGCATCACGGGGTTTCCACGTAGCAGAAGTGATTTTTGCCTTCACTCAGACTCCATCCTATGATCAGAAAAATAACGTCTGTATTGCAGAGGGTATTAAGTATCCAGGCTCATCACTATTCACTGAGCCTCACTCTCTGCAGTTCAGTTAAAAAGTCCTGGACTGGTACCAAAAAATGGAAGGAACAGACTTAATGAAATATTTGACTGGAAATGGAGCCTGTTCTGTCTTACTGTGGTGGTTTTAGGCTATGCCTTTAAAATTTAGTTACAGATTTTGAACAGAAAAGTAGAAAAATATAAATAAATCACTATTGGGTGTAAAAAGGAAAACAAAAAATTATTCTAAACCACTTCCTTGGGTAAACATCTAGAATAAGAAAAGCTGCACCTAAACAATTCTTTCTTCTTTTCTGATTTCTGCTGTTTTACTTCATTCGGGAGAGATTAACCTGCTTGCTGGCTGGCCTTGGCTGAAATTGTTTAGTAAGTCTAACCCACTGTTTCTCTCTCTCTTGTGGGATGGGGGGAAGGGGGGGGGCAGTGGAATGGCTTCCTTGGTCTCTGACCAGTGGTGTTTTCATGTTGTTTGCTAATTGTAAATATCTGTATAATATTGCATCTCCTGTATATTTGGTACATATTCAATGCTTTCCATTGTAGAGTGCAGTTCTTGCTTGTAAATACAGCTTCAGTTGCTTCTAACTGAGTTGGTCTGGCAAAATTAATCCCGGGGGAGGGGAAACATCAACCCACCACAATTACCCATTCACTATTGTAGTAATTTTTTTTTTTTTATAAATTGCTGTTTAGGAGATTAGAATTAACCAGGTTGGAAAAGAACTCCCAGATCATCAAGTCCAACCTACCATGCAACACCATCTAATCAACTAAACCAGGGCAGCAAGCACCCCATCCAGTCTCTTCCTAAACACCTCCAGTGATGGTGACTCCACCACCTCCCTGGGCAGCACATTCCAATGGCTAACAACACTCTCTGTGAATAATTTGAATAATTTCTTCCTAACATCCAGCCTAAACCTTCCCTGGCACAGCTTGAGAATGTGTCCTCTTGTTCTGGTGCTGCTTGCCTGGGAGAAGAGACCAACTCCCACCTGGCTACCACCTCCCTTCAGGTAGTTGTAGAGAGCAATAAGGTCTCCCCTGAGCCTCCTCTTCTCCAGCCTAAGCAACCCCAGCTCACTCAGCCTCTCCTCACAGGGCTTGTGCTCCAAACCCCTCCCTGTCTTTGTTGCCCTTCTCTGGACACGTTCCAGCAACTCAACATCTTTCCTAAACTGAGGGGCCCAGAACTAGACGCAGGACTCAAGGGGTGGCCTAACCAATGCTGAGTCCAGGAGCAGAGTGACCTCCCTGCTCCTGCTGGCCACACTGTTCCTGATCCAGGCCAGGATGCCATTGGCCTTCTTGTCCAGCTGGGCACACTGCTGGCTCATGTTCAGCCTACCATCGACCAGTACCCCCAGGTCTCTTTCTGCTTGGCTGCTCTCCAGCCACTCTGACCCCAGCCTGTAGCACTGCATGGGGTTGTTGTGGCCAATTCTTCCTTTCCATTTACCAATTCCTACACAACTCACCACACACTTTCAAGATTGCTTTCTAACAGCTCAACAACACGAGATTTTTTGCATAACTAGGGATCTTATTATCTCCTTCTTTGCTTAGTCCAATATTTACAAATGCATATTTTCAATTTGCCTTATAACCGTTGCTTCCCTAAAGCTATACCTGCTGCACACCTGGGCATCCAGACTTTGCAAAAATTGCAATAGCTTCTTTTACCAAACCTGTTTGTCAAAATGCCAAGGCATCAGAAATTACAGCATGATATGAGAGTACCAGCAAGTCTTTTATGGGCTCAATGAGATATAAAAACATGGTGATCAGATCAAAGCAATAGCCACCCCTAGCTCCCCATCCTGGCAGATGCTGTCATCACTGCCCCCCAGAGTGGATTGTTCTTTTAAGCCCTTCCTTGTCTCTTCTCCTTCTGTTCCTCATTCTGACTTCCATATATTATAGAATCATAGAATGGTTTTCGTTGGAAAAAAACTCTAAGATCACTGAGTCTAACTATCGACCTAACACCGTAATGGCCATTAAAATATGTCTCAAAGTGCAACGTAAACACGTTTCATAAACACATTTCATGAACACTTCCAGGGACAACAACTCCACCCCCTCCCTGGGTAACCTATTCCAATGCCTGACCACTCTTTCCACAAAGAAATTTTTCCTAATATCCAATCTAAACCTTTCCTGGCACAATTTCAGGCCATTTTCTTGTCCTATCACCTCATACTAAAGAGAAAAGCCCAATCCCCACCTCACTCCAACCTGTTTTCAGACAGTTATAGAGATCATCAGTGTCTCCTCAGTCTCCTCATCTCCCAACTAAACTAGTCCAGTTCCCTCAGCCATTCGTCATAAGACTTGTTGTCCAGACTCTTCATCAGCTTTATTGCACTCCTCAGAATATGTTTCAGCAACTCAATGTCTTTCCTATAGTGAGGGGCCCAAAACTTAACACAGTATTTGAGGGAAGACCTCACCAGTACCAAGTAGAGGGACACAAACACTTCCCTACTTCTGCTGATCATGTTATTCCTGATACAGACCAAGGTGCTGTTAGCCTTCTTGGCTACCTGAACACATTGCTGGCTCATGTTCAGATGGCTGTCCAACAACAACCCCACGTTCTTTAAGGCCAGGCATATTTCCAGCCACTTTGCCCCAAGCCTGTAATGCTTTGTGGAGTTGGTGTGACACAAATGCATGACTTGCACTTGGCTTTGTTATACCTCATGCAATTGTCCATCATCCATCGATCCAGCCTGTCCATATCACTTTACAGAGCCTTTCTACCCTCAAGCAGATCAACATTCCTACCCAATTTAGTGTCAGCTGCAAACTCATTGAGAATGCACACAATTCCTTTGTCCAGATCATTGATAAAGATATTGAAGGGAATGGGCCCCAATGGGCTTTGGGGAACACCACTAGTTACTGGCTGCCAACTGGATTTGACTCCATTCACCACCAGTCCTTGAGCTTGGCCATCTAGTCAGTTCTTAACCCAGCAAATCATCCACCCATCCAGGCCATGAGTAGACAGTTTCTCCATGAGGATGCTATGGAAAAGAGTGTCAAAGTCTTTACTAAAGTCTAGATAAACATCCCCATCCTTTCCTTCACCCACTAAGTGGGTCATCTTGTTATGGAAGGAGATTAGGTTTGTTAAGCAGGGCCTGTCCTTCATAAACCTGATCATCTGGTTGTCCTGCACATGCTGCATAATAGTACTCAAGATGACCCTGCTCCATGACCTTCCCCAGCACCAAGGTCAGACTGACAGATCTGTAGCTCCATGGGTCCTCCTTCTGGCCCTTTTTGTAGATGCTCATCGTGTTTCCCAAACTCCAGTCAGCTGGGACCTCCTCACTTATTCAGGACTGCTGGTAAATGATGGAAAGTGGCTAGGTGAGAACTTTCACCAGCTCCCTCAGTAGCCTCAGGTGTATACCATCCAGCCCCAGAGGCTTGTGTAAGTGGTGCATCAGGTCATTAACCATCTTCTCTTGAACTATGGGATCTTCATTCTGCTCACCATTCTTGTCTTCCAGCTCAGGGGTCTGGGTATCTAGTGAGCAGCTGGTGTTACTATGGAAGACTATTGAAGATATTGAGTACCTGAGTCTTCTTCTCATCCCTGACCACTATTACCTCCATATCCAACAATGGAAAGAGATTATCCTCAGTTCTCCTTTTGTTGATAATATATTTGCAGAAGTATTTCCTGTTCTTTTTTAACAGATGAAGCCAAATTCAGTTCCAGTGTGGTTTTGGCCTTTCTAATTTTCACCCTGCGTAGTTTCATAAGAGTCTTCTGGTCCTCCCAAGTGCCTGCCCCTTCTTCCAACAACCACAGGCTCTCCTTTTCTCCCTAAGCAGCAACCAAACCTCTCCATTTATCCAGGACAGCCTTCTTCCCTGCTGCCTCATCTTTTGGCACATGGGAATGGCCTGTTCCTGTGCTTTTAGGAGTTCCATCTTTGAAGTGTCCAGCTGTCCTGGACTCACTGGCCCATCAGGGTTACCTCCCAAGAACTCTGTCCACCAGTATCTGAAACAGAACAAAATTTGCCCAACAGAAATATCATGTGTGGAGAGTCAGTATATGAAATTGCAAGGACATCACAGTGAATTATGTGGTCATATTTTATCTGGTGCTACAGTGGAGCTAGAACATTCAAATGGCTGCCCTGGGGATTTGGGAAGAGAGACATACCTAAATCGCAACTGATGAACAATGGCAATGATCATGAAGACAATCATTTCAAATGCAGCGTTACAGGCTGGGGCCGGAGTGGCTGGAGAGCAGCCAAACAGAAAGGGACCTGGGGGTACTGATTGACAGCTGGCTGAACATGAGCCAGCAGTGTGCCCAAGTGCCCAAGAAGGCCAATGGCATCCTGGCCTGCATCAGGAATAGTGTGGCAAGCAGGGGCAGGGAAGTCATTCTGCCCCTGTACTCAGCACTGGCTTGGCCAAACCTTGAGTCCTGTGTCCAGCTCTGGGCCCCACAGTTTAAGATGGACATTGAGACTCTTGAACATGTCTAGAGAAGGGCAACGAGGCTGGGGAGAGGCCTCAAGCACAAGCTCTATGAGGAGAGGCTGAGGGAGTTGGAGTTGTTTAGCCTGGAGAAGAGGAGGCTCAGGGGAGACCTTATTGCTATCTGCAACTACCTGAAGGGAGATTGTAGCCAGGAGGGGGTTGGTTTCTTCTCCCAGGCAACCAGCACCAGAACAAGAGGACACAGTCTCAAGCTTCACCAGGGGAGGTTTAGGCTTGAGGTGAGGAGAGAGTTCTTCACAGAGAGAATTGTTAGCCATTGGAATGTGCTGCCCAGGGAGGTGGTGGAGTCACCATCCCTAGAGGTGTTCAAGGTGGGATTGGTGCCATGGTTTAGTAGTCATGAGGTGTTGGGTGACAGGTTGGACTTGATGATCTCTGAGGTCTTTTCCAACCTTGTTGATTCTATGATTCTATTCTAAATCTCAATCCAGCAAATGTTTTGCGTCCAAGACAGGTTGGTAACAGTCCATAGAAACAGAGGAAATATGCTGAGAAACAGCTACAGAGAAGTGGATGTGGGTTTTAAGGTAAGAAGAGGCAATCATTGGTGATATTCTGATCAAGTACTTAGAGCAGAACTTCAAAATAACCCAGCAGTCTGCAGGACTCCTTCCAGTCATGTGCCTTCAAAGAGAAGAGCGTTTGAGAACAGCTCCTCAGTGTAGTATGTACCTTCTGCCCAAGAGACAAAAAAGATTATCTGTAAAGCTTTAATGTCACATCTGATTCAAGCTAGGCATCAGAGTATCTTTTAAAGAAATGTAAGCAAAATCAGGGGCCTAAATGCCACTTCTATATCACACTTCTGAGAATCTCAATGTTACCATGGAAAAGACCACTGTTAATGATGCAAACTGAAAGTCTTAGGGAAAAATGGAAATTATATGTATGCATTTATTGTCTAAATCAAGTCAGTGCCCAGAATAGGATGGGAGGAAGGAAGAGATACATAGAAAACAAATTTCTGAGTGATACTAACTTGTTCTTCATTTGCCAGAGGGACTTCTCTCTCTTTAACCATACACTTTTCCTTTTCTTAAAGCTTCCCTAAAGAGGTTCAGATTTTCTTGTCTATGAAGATTTAATATGCAATTAAGCAAGAGGTGAGGTTTGGTTTTTGGTGGGTTTTTTTTGTTCCCTTATTTCTCTTTACATTCACTGAAACTATGAACCATAATTAAATCAGTTGATATGCAAATTGCAATGTTCTGCAATCTATGGAATTGAATCCCCACCTTGGGGAATTGCTTTATTGCCTATGTCAAGAATACATCCTTAGCTGCATAAGTCTCTAAAAGACTTAAAACCGAGAATCAGATATATTCACCAAGGAACACTTCTGTTACTCTTCCCTCCTCTGTTTTTATACAAACTCAACTCTAAAAAAATAGTGAAATGTTGTGATGCCCACAGCATCTCCTGACAACTCCCTCTTGAAGACAGAAGTACACTGTTTATTATGCTTTGACCGAATGCTGTAGTGAAAAAAAGCTGCATCAGCAGCAAACAAGATTTAAAATTATCACTGCATTGGAGTACTCAGCACTGGTTAGGCCACACCTTGAGTCCTGTGTCTGGTTTTGTGCCCCTCAGTTTAGGAAAGATGTTGAGTTGCTGAAGCGTGTCCAGAGAAGGGCAACAAAGCTGAGGAGGGGTTTGGAGCACAGCCCTATGAGGGGAGTCTGAGGGAGCTGGGGTTGCTTAGCCTGGAGAAGAGGAGGCTCAGAGGAGATCTTCTTGCTGTCTACGACTACCTGAAGGGAGGTTGTAGCCAGGTGAGGGTTAGTCGCTTCTCCCTGGCAACCAGCACCAGAACAAGATGACACAGTCTCAAGCTGTGCCATGGGAGGTTTAGGTTCAAGGTGAGGAGAAAATTCTTCCCAGAGAGAGTTGTTAGCCATTGAAATGTGCTGCCCAGGGAGGTGGTGGAGTCACCATCACAGGAGGTGTTTAGGAAGAGACTGGATGGGGTGCTTGGTGCCATGATTTAGTTGATTAGATGGTTTTGGATGATAGGTTGGACTCGGTGATCTTGGAGGTCTCTTCCAACCTGGTTAATTCTATTCTATTCTAGTCTAGTCTAGTCTAGTCTAGCCTAGTCTAATCTAGTCTACTGTATTTTTATGAATGTGGTAAACTGATACCATCTAACCACCTGGAAAGTGAGCACACTCAAATATCTGTAGCTGCTTTTCCTTGGGCTGAAAATCAGTGCCTTCTATCCATCCTAGTTGCTTTATATCTGTGGTAGTTTTAGTCTATACCTTTAAAAATTTTTCACTGATCTTGAGCAGAGAGCTATAACATGTAAATAAATCACTATTGGGTGGAAAAAGGAAAATAATGATAGTCCTAAACAATCCCCTTTTGGAAGAGATAACACACCTCAACTAACTGTACAAAACAATTTCTCTCTTTTGACTTCTTAAATCTGGGATAGACTGGCTTCTGCTTAACCTTGTCTGCACTGCTTTGTTGTGACTGGTATTAACAACAATTTCTTTACTTTTCTTTTATCTTGTCCTTTTGTGCACAGGGAGGTTAGGAGGAAGCAGGGAGGGAGAAGCTGTTGCAGCTCTCCTGGTCTTTGGCCAGGGGGGTTCTTGTATTGTTTATAAATTGTAAATACCTGTAAATATTGTAAATATTTTATATTTGTACATATTCATTACTTTCCATTGTAGATTGTAGTTTTGCTTGTAAATATAGCAAAATATAGCTTCATTTGCTTCCACCTGAGCTGGTCTGGCAAATTTAATGTTGGGAGGAATTTTTCAACCCACCACTGTTTGAAAGAACAGTAATATTTAGTGAGTTGCTGTGAACTGACCTAGAAGACATCACACCTGGCACACTTTGCAGAGGAGCTGTTTTTTCAGAGGTGCTAGTTTTTCAGTGATGCTCACACAAGTGGTACTGCCCACTTGAACCTCAGAGAGACTGGAGGGTCATCCCCTTACTGCAGGAATATCCAGAAGTATAGAACACAAGTATAGGACAGAAACACACAGACATTTTCCCTAGCAGTATTAACTCGGATAATGATGTCTCTAGACCAGCGAGAATATATTTCTCTTTCCCAGGCTGAAGAAAATTATCATTTTGAGAGCTTTGCATGTATTACAGGAATTAGATATACTAGACCACAAACACTGTCATGCTGCCTAGGGCCCCTGCAGTGCTTTGGATGTATGTGTCTGTAAATCAGATGCTGCAGAAAGGAAAGGAGGATGATCTCTCCATTAGTACAATGCAGCATGGGAGGCATAGTTTATTGTATGGTGGCAGCTTGGCTGTACAGCTAAGAGATCCTTGTGGGAGCCAGAGCTTGCACAGCACCTACTGCAGTAGGACCTCAAGGACATACATGTGTCACTAGGCATTCAGCAGCAGCTTCTTAAGTACTTTTTTCCATTTTTAATGATGTCCCTCCACAAACAGGCTATGTCCTTTTTTTGGCCTGCCATTCCAGGTGCTGCACTTTGGCCTCAACAGCCCATGCAGAGCTACAGGCTGGGGTCGGAGTGGCTGGAGAGCAGCCAAACGGAAAGGGACCTGGGGGGTACTGATTGACTGCTGCCTAAACATGAGCCAGCAGTCTGCCCAGGTGGCCAAGAAGGCCAATGGCATCCTGGCCTGCATTAAGAATGGTGTGGCCAGCAGGAGCAGGGAAGTCATTGTGCCCCTGTACTCTGCATTGGTTAGGCCACCCCTTGAGTCCTGTGTCCAATTCTGGGCCCCTCAATTTAAGAAGAACATTGAGACACTTGAACGTGTCCAGAGAAGGGCAACAACACTGGTGAGAGGCCTCAAGCACAAGCCCTATGAGGAGAGGATGAGGGAGCTGGGATTGTTTAGCCTGGAAAGGAGGCTCAGGGGAGACCTTATTGCTGTCTACCTGGTTGTAGCCACGTGGGGGTTGGTCTGTTCTGCCAGGCAACCAGCACCAGAACAAGAGGACACAGTCCCAAGCTGCACCAGGGGAGGTTTAGGCTGCAGGTGAGGAAAGAGTTCTTCACAGAGAGAGTTGTTAGCCATTGGAATGGGCTGCCCAGGGAGGTGGTGGAATCACCATCCCTGGAGGTGTTCAAGAGGGGATTGGATGAGGTCTGTGGTGACAGGTTGGACTTGGTGATCTTTGATGTCTCTTCCAACCTTGGTGATACTGTGATACTGTGAATATATCCCTATCTCTGTTTTTACACCTTATCTCACACAAGGGAGAAAGAACACCACAACACAATTTATAAGCAGATCTATAGGTCCTAAGACATTGGTACTGCTTCTGCATTCCTCCTTCAGTGCGCTTCATTTCTAGTGATGAAAGGAAAACCTTCTGAGGAATATGGGAATAATGAGGAAGAACTTCACAGTTCAGTAATTCTTTGACCAATTTTTTCTCAGTCAGGACTGTTCATTAAAGCTTTTCAAAGGCACCAATGGAGTACATGCATGCAACAGGGCCAACTGTATTATCAGCTGAGAGAATTCCAATCCTTTTTGACCAGGAACGTGTTTAAAACTGGGCCTTGAGGCAAGAATCACTTAAGATCCTCAGTTCTAAAGAGTTATGGTATTTCCAAAAGCCCCCATCCACAAAAATCTGATGTTTTATTTATCAGCTTCTCTGTAACTGTACAGGCCTATTCACACATGAAGGAACATAAAAACTTTCATTTAAAAACAAAAATCTAGTCCCTCCCACCTGGGCTCCTCTAAATTAATATCTGCATCCCTTTATTGCATTCAGAAGTATTAAACTTATTTCACTGACAAAATGGCTAACAGAAAAAAAAGACAATCTCTTGTGCTCCTGATGTCAAGCTTATAATGCTACTAGAGCCAAGCCTTATCATTTCAAGGTTCAGAGTCCATAACACTACAGAAAGCTGTACTACTCAAAGGGAACAAGGAGGACCCTTGAGGGCTGGTTGATTAAGGCAGCAAATTGGTCTTTAAAATAGGTATTATATCATCAGTGACGATGAAGGGCAAGATCCCATCAACTGATTGCAGTTTTTCTAGCCCATTATTTGTTTACACAGATAATTAATTCTTCTGAAGTGCAAACATTTATCAACAATGCCATTACCCAGCTCTTCCTTCTTAGCTTTTTGTAGGACTAGGCACACTGACAGCTTCAGTAACCACCATTTAATTAAAGTAATTGTTGGACTGCATTTCTTATTCCGTTTCATGTATAATTATACTCCATGGGAAATCTTGTGGGATTTGAAACAGACTTCTAATCTACTCCAGATGAATCAAAAACACCTCCCAAGAAAATAGTTTAATAGTCATGTTTAAGAGTGTGCCACTCCATCTTCACCAGGGATTTCACAGACTCAGTGCTACTCACAAACCTTTCCAGTCACACAGGGACAACAAAAGGTTCTTTCAAAAGGGAAATGCTTTTTAAAATTTTTGTACATTAGTTAAGTTGGTTTTAAAAGGAAATTTTTTCTGAACCGTTTGGACAAAGTTTCATAGAGAGACTGACAGCTGCTTATCCTGAAGATTTATGGACAATTGCACTTTGGGAGCTGGGATTGTTTAGCCTGGAGAAGAGGAGGCTCAGGAGAGACCTTATTGCTGTCTGCAACTACTTGAAGGGAGGTTGTAGCCAGATGGGGGTTGGAGGACTCTTCTTCCAGGCAAAGAGCACCAGAACAACAGGACAAAATCTCAAGCTGTGCCAGGGGAAGTTTAGGCTTGAGGTGAGCAGAAAGTTCTTCACAGAGAGAGCTGTTAGCCATCGGAATATGCTGCCCAGGGAGGTGGTGGAGTCACCATCCCTGGAGGTGTTCAAGAGGGGATTAGACATGGCACTTGGTGTCACGGCTTAGTAGTCATGAGGTGTTGGTTGACAGGTTGAACTTGATGATCTCTGAAGTCTTTTCCAACCTTATTGATTCTATGATTCTATGATCATAATTATCATTACTTATTCACCTTTTCATTAGTTTCTTATTCCCTGGCGTGGTTCAGTAATAAGGTGTACTTTCATTACAACTTCGTTTACAGCACCAGTCAGTGTTAAGGTGTCTTATTTTGGCACTGATATAATTAGAGTTTATCACTGTAACTGGTTCTACTGAAGAAGGGAAGGGAGAGGAGAGGAGAGGAGAGGAGAGGAGAGGAGAGGAGAGGAGAGGAGAGGAGAGGAGAGGAGAGGAGAGGAGAGGAGAGGAGAGGAGAGGAGAGGAGAGGAGAGGAGAGGAGAGGAGAGGAGAGGAGAGGAGAGGAGAGGAGAGGAGAGGAGAGGAGAGGAGAGGGGAGGGGAGGGGAGGGGAGGGGAGGGGAGGGGAGGGGAGGGGAGGGGAGGGGAGGGGAGGGGAGGGGAGGGGAGGGGAGGGGAGGGGAGGGGAGGGGAGGGGAGGGGAGGGGAGGGGAGGGGAGGGGAGGGGAACCCAAATGACAACAACAAAAAAGAAAAACAAAACAAAAGAAAGAACCCATAAACCACACAAGAAAAACGCCACAACTGACTTTCCTGGAGCTGTCTCTTCCATAGCACTTTCATGCTCAAAGTGATGGAACTTGGCTTGAGACAGGACAGGTGCATTAGAAATAGACATTACTGAGGTTCCTTGTGGTCATATTTCAAATCAGCTGCTTCTGTGAACCATATCAAAACACCAGTCCAAAAGTCAATGATCTAGTTGTGCACGACAAAGATCCCTTAAAACTCATTGCTACTTTTCTTTTTGTGGAAACCAACACATGGAAGCACATGGTGAGACCTGAGTTTCAGCTGAGTATGGAGCAAAGTGTTACTAGGACCAACATTTTATTGGCTGATGAACACGAAAACATTCCCATGCCCCTTACTTTAAACATGTCACTCAAAGCGACTCCAACCTCTTATTAATCTTTGTAAACCTCTAAATATTCTCTTGCCATTTTAATTGAAAATTACTCAGATTGTTTGGTTTCTAAACCTGAAACAGTTTTCAGAATTGTACATGAGCTGATTATGGAAGTCCAGCTTTGTTTTATAGAGACCAGTAAGCTGAGGTTGTCTAGCCCTACAGATGTGCCATACAGAATGCATAGCTAGTTCAGAATGGGAAGCATTCAGGGATCTTGGTTTCACCTCCTAATGGACAGAAGTAGTGTCTATAGAATCATAGAATCATAGAATCAGTAAGGTTGGAAAAGACCTCAAAGATCATCAAGTCCAACCTGTCACCCTACAGCTTATGACTAGTAAGCCATGGCTTCAAGTGCCACGTCCAATCCCTTTTGAACACCTCCAGGGATGGTGACTCCACCACCTCCCTGGGCAGCACATTTCAATGGCTAACAACTCTCTCTGTGAAGAACTTTCTCCTCACCTCAAACCTAAACTTACTCTGGCACAGCTTGAGACTGTGTCCTCTTGTTCTGGTGCTGGTTGCCTGGGAGAAGAGAACAATGCCCACCTGGCCACAACCACCCTTCAAGTAGTTGTAGACAGAAATAAGGTCTCCCCTGAGCCTTCTCATCTCCCTGCTAAGCAATCCCAGCTCCCTCAACCTCTTCTCATATAGCTTGTGATTGAAGCCTCTCCCAGGCCTCGTTGCCCTTCTCTGGACACATTCAAGTGTCTCAATGTCCCCTCCTGAGGGGCCCAGAACAGGACACAGTACTGAAGGTGTGGCCTAACCAGTGCTATAGTTATACTTCAGAATAACAAAGCCTGCATTCAAATTCAAGTACTGCTTTGATTACCTGCAAGTTTTCATATTGGGAAAAATCTCCAGATGAGTGGATCTACAGTGTTCTCCTTGAATGCTTATCACACTACCTTTCTGTGATTATAGTATATTAAATGAGGAGTGGTCATTAGAAACAGAACTTGCCAAGCTATTTATTAGGTTAATTATCTTAACCTTTTCCTGCTGCCTTATTGATCTGGCAGCCTGAAGCTGCCAGACGAACAATGGTATGTTTATTACAGCTTATTGAGATTATGTAGGTACAGAACTTTTCTATTGTGTCAGCCAGCCAGTGCTTGTATAAACAACAATTGTCTTATGCAGGTAGAACTCAACTGGCACTTCATAATGGCTTATTACAGAAGTTGGAATTTCATCCACTGAAAACACTCAGTGGTTTGTCTGATATTGGCTGTTAGGGCTTGCAAGAAACCCTGTCATTTCTTTTCTGACTGGATAGATCAAGCATGATCAGGTACCTTGGAGATGGATCTGTGACACCGCAGTCGTATCATACAGCAGACATATTTGTCCTACAGACTGGAGATAACTCTTTGCCATTATCTACCTTCTCACTAGAAGAAGCACCTAGGCAATACTCAAAACTAGATGCTGTAACATAGGCTGAATATAAGTTTTGTGAACACGTTTTTACATACCTACTGTAAGTCCCTCTGTGAACACTTTGTGAAGCTTGTGTAACCTTTCACAACTAAAGTGAATCTCACTTTTGCCAAACATAAAAAAAATAAACTTTTATCAGCATGATTGCAGTGCCTTGACAAAGAATGATGGCTCAAGGACTGAAGTGACAGATCCTGCAGCCTTACTATGACTTTAGATCCTCCTCTACTATAAAAATCAGAAGGGAAATACATAATGAGTCCCTTGCTATGAAGAGGCTCACTTAAAGTACATTTCATCATATAAAAAAAACCCAAAAAGCAGTAGAAGGTCTTAAAGGCCTAGAAAATGGTCCTATGTTGAAAAAGATGTGAACACAAAGAGTGTTATTTACTTTTCAAAATATGAGTCAAATGTTAATGGCTTGATACTTTTTTGCTGAGGATGAATTCTAACCCTTAGGGATGATTATATTGCAGTTCAGAAAACTGGTGTCATATGACAAAAAGAAGCTGAAAAGTCTAGGATTTCTACAAGGGTCTTTAGAGCTAACCCTGTTGACAGGGAGCTAACAGAGCAGGAAAACTTTTGAGTGAATGAAAATAATTTCCAGAGTAGCATTTTACCTTATTAAAAAGGTTTATTTGCTTCACAAGCTTGAAAGAACAGCATAACTTAAAAAACTTTGCTGCTATTGAAACAGATATTAAGATCCCCTGTGAAAGAATGGATATAGAAGGCATGCACATGAAATAACACGTGCTGGTGTGTTGACTTGCTGTCTTCCCAGTAGTCAGAAATCTTACCTGATAGTTCTCCTGATAAAAGCATAGTTGAGAAATGGGTAGTCTATGCCACATGCCTGGCAACTGATATGACACAAGGTTGTAAGATCTATGGCATATGATCACTCTCACTGATGCAGGTATTATGTCAGAATCTTTATCACAGCCTATTGAAGAAGCCCACAGAAGGAAAAAGATCCCCAAAAGGCTGCTGAAACCAACCTGAGGCAGTTGAAAAGTAGATCCTAAAATATGTAGTCATTTTTCTCTTTCTCTGGACTTATTAAAAATAATTTATTTGTGACACATTCACATTCAAAACAAGAGAGTCACTCTCAACTTTCATAGATATTATTAAATATTGTCATTCCCTGAAGTAATTTAAATAAGTTTAGCTGCTGTAGGTATATAACTAACTATAGGTATAGATGCATGTAGGGACTACATAGAATTTTAAAGGACTTTTACCTAAGTATTAATTATAAAAAATAAATATTCAAAATAAGAAAAAAGCAAGAGTGAAGTCCCTAAGAGGTTCCATATCACAAAGGAGCAGGGGAAAATAAAAAAGACAAACCTTACATTTTCACAGAGGGAGACATCACAAGTTCATGAACAAATTAATTTCTGCTCCCTTTCTGATTTGCCCATTGAGTCATGTAGCTTTAATGCCAAACTGTCACCCTGTGTCTTGGACAGGAACACTCTGCACTGGGTAAGGAACTGGCTGGAGGGCCAAGCCCAGAGAGTGGTGGTGAATGGTACCACATCCAGTTGGCAGCCAGTCACCAGTGGTGTCCCCCAGGGATCAGTGATGGGCACCATGTTCTTTAATATCTTTATTGATGATCTGGATGGGGAATTGAGTCCATAATCAGTAAATTTGCAGGTGACACCAAGCTGGGGGCAGGTGTTGAACTGTTAGAGGGTAGAAGGGCTCTCCAGAGGGACCTTGACTGGCTGGACAGAGGAGCAGAGTCCAAGGGCATGACATTTAACACATCTAAATGCCAGGTTCTACACAGTGGCCACAACAACCCCATGCAGTGCTACAGGCTGGGGTCAGAGGGTATGGAGAACAGCGAGGCAGAAAGGGAGCTGGGGGTCCTGGTTGATAGTAGGCTGAACATGAGACAGCAGTGTGCCCAGCTGGACAAGAAGGCCAATGGCATCCTGGCCTGTATCAGGAACAGTATGGCCAGCAGGAGCAGGGAGGTCACTCTGCTCCTGGACTCAGCACTGGTTAGGCCACACCTTGAGTCCTGTGTCCAGTTCTGGGCCCCTCAGTTTAGGAAAGATGTTGAGTTGCTGGAAGGTGTCCAGAGAAGGACAACAAAGACAGGGAGGGCTTTGGAACACAAGCCCTACAAGGAGAGGTTGAGGGAGCTGGGGTTGCTTAGCCTGGAGAAGAGGAGGCTCAGGGCAGACCTTCTTGCCGTCTACAACTACCTGAAGGGAGGTTGTAGCCAGGAGGGGTTGGTCTGTTCTGCCAGGCAAGCAGCACCAGAACAAGAGGACACAGTCTCAAGCTGTGCCTAGGGAAGTTTATGCTCAAGGTGAGGAGAAAGTTCTTCCCAGAGAGAGTTGTTAGCTATTGGAATGTGCTGCCCGTGGAGGTAGTGGAGTCACCATCATTGGAGAGACTGGTTGGGGCACTTGGTGCCATGATTTAGTTGATTAGATAGTGTTGGATGATAAGTTGGACTTGATGATCTCAAAGGTCTCTTCCAACCTGGTCTGGTCTGGTCTGGTCTATTCTATTCTATTCTATTCTATTCTATTCTATTCTATTCTATTCTATTCTATTCTATTCTATTCTATTCTAACAAATTTCACTTTCTATTTCATTCCTTTCTTCCTTTGCTGGCATGTTGCTTTTCTGCTCTGCTCTGCTGGGAGAATTTTATCACCACTGATCTTGAGATAAGCACACTAACTCTCTAACATCTCTTTGTTCTAATTAAACAGAAGAAAAGGGGGATGGAGTTAGGGGGCAAGCAGAGCTGTTGCCCCCCACTTCTTTTGGGGATCCCATTAGGGGTTCAAGGGGGTTTCTATGCTGTTTTCTGATTGTAAATACCTGTATAATATTGTAAATACTGTTTATTTGTACATATTCATTGCATTCATTTGTGGAGTGTATTTTTTTTCTTGTAAATACAGCTTCCATTTGCTTTCCCCCCGACTGAATGAGCCGAGTTTTTGTTAATGTGGTGGTAAAGTTCCAAACCATTACATAACCAAAACCTAAACTTTATAGGACAAGGAAAATAACTGGCAATGAAACATGAAGATAATGTTTTCTATGAGGTTAGCAAAAGCCCAGGGGAGCTTCTTAATCATGTACTACCATCCTCTTCACAGCAGAAACACTGGAGATGTCCACATTAGAAAACCATATATTTCTTTCATGAGAGAACCAAGGCTGCTGCTTTTGAGAGTTAAATAGTAATTTCACGAGATTCTTCCTGAAATCAACCCAGAGGGAATAAAGATTCTTTCAGCCAAGATAAACTAAAGGAACCAGTGCTTGTGACCAGTTAATAAAAATGCAATAAATGTAGTAAATCTTGCAAAATCTTGAAGCTCAAATGCCTCTCAGCCATGGTGCTTACAGGCTCTGTTATTGTATGGTAAGTCTCTTTCATTTACATGCTCAGGTACTGGAGTTGGGATGCCTTTTTTTTTGTTTTGAAATGCTCTTATTTGCTATTGCAATTATATTTATTAGTTATTGCCTTTATAGTCTGCCTTTCCAACCCCAGCACTTAGTTCAACTAAGTCTCAAAGAGCTGCTGACCATTTATATGTTCATTCTGTTATTCACATCTTCATTCTTTCAATGTGCAAATTTATTGCCCCAAACGTGGCAGTGACCTACAGTTAGAATCATAGAATCATAAAATCAGTAAGGTTGGAAAAGACCTCAGAGATCATCAAGTCCAACCTATCACCCAACACCTCATGACTAACTAAACCATGGCTTCAAGTACCACATTCAATCCCAGGGAGGGATGAAAACCCTGTCCTGTGCTTTGTGAAGATCCATTTGGACATTTCAGGAAAAAGCTATGAGTTTTTTCTGCCTCCCCACCCTGAGAAGACTCTTAAGCCTTTTCTTTGCAAAAGTGTTCTTTCCCATTAATTATGTTCCCTACACTGTCCCTTAACCTCTAAACTCAGACTTTCCTTCTTAGACTAGACAGTCTGTGAAGGACCACCTGAAGCTGTTTTCAGCTGCAGTTGTGATTCTGCATGAGGACTGTTGAGAGGTATCAAGGACCGTTGAGAGGTATCAAGAAAGTTCTTTCTAAAAAAGCCTGTATTTTACACTGTAAGGGTAGAATACAATACTGAGGTCCTTTGACTGTAGGACTGCAGAATTCAAAATTTTGGTCAGTCTCTCTGTTGGGGCCGGGGGAAGGAAATGATGATACAATGCCTACTCGAGTACTTTAGTAATAGAAGGTGCTGCCATAACACAGCTTCCATAAAGAGTACATTTGAAGTTGTCTAGAAGAAATTCAAGGTATTATTCACAGTATTTTGTCTTTAAGGAGTGAGAGAGATGCTCTTCACCCCTTCTCAAAGGAGTAAAGAAAACACTCCACACCAGATTGGAAAGAATTAGAAGTTCAAATGGAAGTACTGTTCATAACTACCTACAATATAACTACATACATACAAAATACACATAGCTTCATAATCCACCTCAGCCACAGTTCTCCAAAAACCTTCTTAGGTCAAAGCTTCATAGTCTACCTTGGCCATGTGTGGTGGGTTGAAGTTTACTCCCAACATTAACTTTGCCAGACCAACTCAGTTAGAAGCAAATGAAGCTGTATTGACAAGCAAAATCTACACTCTACAATGGAATGCAATGAGTATGTACAAAACATAGAGGAGTTACAATATTATACAGATATTTACAATTAATAAACAACACAAAGATCCCCCTAGCCAAGGACCAGGGGAAGCTACTAGCTTCTCCCTCCCTGCCTACCCCTTACCTCCCTGTACAAAAGGGACAAGAGAAAGGAGCAGAGAAGTTAGACTTAGCCAAGGCCAGCCGATAAGCAGGTTATATCTCCCAAGCGAAGCAAAAGCAGCCGAGATCAGAAGAGGAGAGGGGAGAATTGTTATGGTACAGCTTGTCTTATTCTAGATATTTACCCAATGAATATGTTTAGAGTAGAGTAGAGTAGAGTAGAGTAGAGTAGAGTAGAGTAGAGTAGAGTAGAGTAGAATAGACTAGAATAGACTAGACTAGACTAGACTAGACTAGAATAGAATAGAATAGAATAGAATAGAATAGAATAGAATAGAATAGAATAGAATAGAATAGAATAGGAAAAGAATCACTCAGGTTAGAAAAGACCTTTGCAATCATCGAGTCCAACCTACCACCCAACACTACCTAATCGACTTAACCATGGAACAAAGTGCCCCATCCACTCTCTTCCCAAACACCTCCAGTGATGGTGACTCCACCACCTCCCCAGGCAGTCCATTCCAATGGCAAATCACTCTTACTATGAAGAATTTCTTCCTAACATGCAGTCTAAATGTCCCCTGGTGCAGCTTGAGACTGTGTCCTCTTGTTCTGGTGCTGGTTGCCTGGGAGAAGAGACCAACCCCCTCCTGGCTACAACCTCCCTTCAGGTAGTCGTAGACAGCAAGAAGGTCTCCTCTGAGCCTCCTCTTCTCCAGTTTAAGCAACCCCAGCTCCCTCAGCCTCTCCTTGTAGGGCTTTTGTTCCAAACCCATCCCTGTCTTTGTTGCCCTTCTCTGGACAACTTCCAGCAACTCAACATCTTTCCTAAACTGAGAGGCCCAGAACTGGACACAGGACTCAAGGTGTGGCCTAACCAGTGCTGAGTCCAGGAGCAGAGTGACCTCCCTACTCCTGCTGGCCACATTATTCCTGATACAGGCCAGGATGCCATTGGCCTTCTTGGCCACCTGGGCACACTGCAGGCTCATGCTCAGGCTACTATTGACCAGTATCCACAGGTCCCTTTCTGCCTGGCTGCTCTCCAGCCACTCTGACCCCAGCCTGTCGAACTGCATGGGGTTGTTGTGGTCAATGTGTAGAACCCCGCACTTAGATGTGTTAAATGTCATGCTCGTGGACTCTGCTCATCTGTCCAGCTTGTCATGGTCCCTCTGCAGAGCTCTCCTATCTTCTAACAGAACAACACCTGCCTCCAACTTGGTGCCATCTTCAAACTTACTGATGATGGACTCAATACCCTCATCTAGATTATCAGTAAAGATATTGAAGAACATGGGCCCATGGCAAGAAGGCATCATTCACACCGTAAGCAAGTACCAGGGGCTCCAGAAGGAAGGTAGCTTTTCTTCGCTGCCATTGCAGCATTGGTTCTGTTACATAGACCGACTGTGTGTCTCACTCAAACTGTTTGCAAACTAGGTGTCGCTCGCTGTAATATACACACAGCATGCCAATGGCAAGAAGACCCCAAAAGCTTTACCATTACAAAAATTTTCTTGCTGTGATTAAGGTTTCCCAGCCAAATATTAAGAACTGCCAATTTGCATTAAGTGTATGATACACGATAGCTTTTTCTACATCATATGGAATCTTAATCCCAGCAGTGATCTCTTCAGACATCATCTTGATGAGCAAGACCACTGAAAGAATAACAGGTACTATATAAAATGTGATTAGCAGTCTGCCTTGGGATCTGGTACCAAAGTAAATCTGCAGCACAAGAACACAGAACTGTTTGCATGACATTTTGGAATGAGTCTTACAACTAAGTTAAGTGCTGTTGCAGAATTGTAATCACATCTTGTCTCATTAAAAAGGCCCTGAGCTGATTTTTACAGGAAACCGAAGGTTAAGATCTTTATGTTAATGAGTTGTTCTACATTATAAGATATGGATCCAGATGGAAAAGCTGGTGTTTCTTGATCAATACTGTGTCATTTGCTCATGATAAATCTTGTTTGATCCCATGCCAGTGTGACCAAATCATACACATCCCAAATAAAACCAGATTGTATTTGCTAACCACTACCAAAGCATACTTTATGAAAGAGTGAACTGAGATAAATAGGCTTCCTAAAGGAAGAAAATACCCTGTTAGTGTATGACTGCAGATCAGGTCTTAAGAGTGAAATTCTTTGGACAAGGCAGTATATCTTCACTGGCAGCAAAAGTGCTGCTTACTGTAATTCATTCTATTCTATTCTATCTACGATCAGTGGAAGCAAATACGCAAAAAATAAATCCTCAGACAGTTCCAGGAATCTGCTCAGCTTTCTGGCAGAAAGTTGTCCCAATTCCTCCTGTATCTGAGCTTCCCTATCTGTGACCACATGACTAAGGTCTGGCATGACTTCCTCTGAGATGTTGAGTTGCTGGAACATGTCCAGAGAAGGGCAACAAAGCTGGGGAGAGATTTGGAGCACAAGCCCTATGAGGAGAGGCTGAAGGAGCTGGGGTTGCCTAGCCTGGAGAAGAGGAGGCTCAGAGGCTTCTTGCTGTCTACAACTACCTGAAGGGAGGTTGTAACCAGGTGGGGGTTGGTCTCTTCTCCCAGGCAACCAGCACCAGAACGAGAGAACACAGTCTCAAGCTGTGCCAGGAGAGGTTTAGGCTGGATGTTAGGAAGAAATTCTTCACAGAAAGAGTGATTGGCCATTGGAATGTGCTGCCCAGGGAGGTGGTAGAGTCACCATCACTGGAGGTGTTTAAGAAGAGACTGGATGGGGTGCTTGATGCTATGGTTTAGTTGAGTTGATTAGATGGTGTTGAGAGATAGGTTGGACTTGATGATACTGAAGGTCTCTTCCAACCTGGTTAATTCTATTCTATTCTATTCTATTCTATTCTATTCTATTCTATTCTACTCTACGATACTCTACGATACTCTACGCTACGCTATTCTAATTTCCAGAGACATTACCTTCTGATTGCAGACACTAGCATGTTCATAGATAACTTTTATTTGCTTTTAATTTCAAGACAGATGTGTTGCCAAGCCAATGTCTTTATACTGCACAGCTCAAAAACTGTTATACTACAAAAATGGAAGAAAAAAAAAAAAAGTGACACAACAGAAAATTGCTCATTTAGGAGTGGGTTATAAGAACAGGCTATAAGATAAGTCGGTCTTCTGATGAGAATATGGAAACATTGACATGTCTAAAAAACATCCCAAATTGCTCATTTAGCACTTTTAATTTTCAAAATATTTTGACAGAGAACAACATTTAATAAAAGTCACTGCTGTCTCTCTACTTAAAAAAAAGAATGTGTCTGTATGCTTAATGTCAGCTATAACTGAATGTCATTAATTTAATCTTTTTTTATGTTAGCAAGAGAAGGGCAAGAAATAATTAGTTTGCCCTCCTCAGATACTCTGAATGACTCCAGCTTGTGACAAAACATCAGAATTTGTCAGAAGCATAATTTTTAGAAAAGTATATTTCAAAAAACTTGAGACCCACTAGTGATTATTAAAATGGTTATTTTCTGAGGGGAAAAAAAGGATCATATTCAGAATCAATTTCAGTATAAAATTGGATTTTGTTAACACAGAAATTAGCTTAAGAGAGAGGTGGCAATAAATCTACGCAACAGTAAGACATAAAGATGTAATATGCTTTCTCTCCAGTTATAGTGTATTGTAAACATGTTAAGAACATGAAGACAGATAAATAACAAGCACAAGACAGAGTCTCCTGGCCCTACAGTTTCCCCTGTGAGAAGGCTGAACACTGAAGAAATTTTTCAGTGTGATCATGCCTTACATTATAAGCAAGAAATTAGAATAGTACAAGGATAAGCAGCTAGATCACAACTGGCTTAGGAATTAAAAGCTTGCTGCATAACATTAATTTAACAATATGCTTTGTCTTTTCAATCCTGATTATTTCAAATATACATATATACAGGAAAAGTATTCATGACCACTGTATAGGCATATAGGGAAGAAATTTCAAAGTCCCATCATTTAAAAGAGATGATGTGTGAAATTGGTCCATGAAGATATCCAGTGTTAGCCATCTGTCTTAAACTAATTAGATAAAAAAAGGAGAAAGTGTGAATCTGAAAGTAATGGAATGTCCTTTACCACTTTGATCATTCTAAGTTTGGCAAATCAGAGTATCAGACTGTAGTGGTGAGATGGTTTAATCCACCCACACCAACAATAAAGTGCAGCTAACCCAGTTGGAGAAGCGAATGAAGGCTGTATTTTACAAGCAATAATGAAATGCAATGAATATATAAAAAATATACAGTAGTTACAATATCATACAAGAATTTACAGGAAAGAACACAGAACAGATCCTCCCAAGGAGGATCCCACCTCAGATTCTCCCCACCTCTCTCTCCCTTCCCTTTCCCCTCCTGTTAACTAGGCAAAAATGGAGAAAGAGAGAAAAAACGGATATTAAGGGAAATTTGTTAGCTCAAAGCAACTGTTAAGAAAGTTAGTTTTTCTTATCTTACCAGTTTCAGTCCAGGATCAGCTGCATGCACTCTGGCCAAGAAACAAAAGTCAGACAGACTGAAGCTGGGGTGAGTGAGAGTAAATAATGTGAGAGAGATTTGCTATGGTATATCTCACATCTGACCAATGAACTTCGTTTAGAATTAATCTTTGTTTTCCTTTTTACACCCAAACATTCAGCTAGAGAATTCTGCAGCTGTCCATTTCTTAAAGGCACAGCCTAAACTGCCACACAGACCAATGGGCCTATTTCACAAGCCAGTTCTGAAACACGAGAATGAGATTTCTTGGGGTAATTGTCATTTTATAGTCCTCTTGCTCATTTACATAAAGTACATAAACAGGAGCTGTCAAGGAAGACTTACTCCCCAGCATAGAATACCACACACTTGTCCATTAATTTTGCTGGAAAATGTGTTAGGTTGGGGAGTATCAGGGGTAGCAGGAGTGTGGACATTCCATACTTAAATGTAATCATCCATCCATGTTTGACATCTGAGCCATCTCCTCTTTCTTCATTAATAGTGACAAACCCACCTTGTTAGTAAGGACATAACAAGTTGGTGTATGAGGTCACTAAACTGCTCTGTATTATATTCCAAAAGTCATAGCAGTTGTATTCCAAAAGTCATAGCATAGCACTGACTGGAAAAGGGGAAACATAACTCCCATTTTCAAAACGGGAAATAAGGATGACCCAGGGAACTACAGCCCAGTCAGTCTCCCCTCTGTGCCCGGTAAGATCATGGAGCAGATCCTCATGGAGGTACTGCTGAGGCAGAGATGATTTGGTGCAACACAGTATCACCAAGGGCAAATTCTGCCTGACAAACCTGGTGGCCTTCTATGACAAGGTCACTACATCAACAGACAAGGGGAGGGCAGCCGAAGTCATTTACTTGGACCTGAGCAAAGCCTTCAACACTGTTCCTGGTCTCCAAGCTGGTTCAGTATGGGTTTGAGGGATGAGCAATGTGGTGGGTAAAGAACTGTCCTGACAGCAGCATCCAAAGGGTAGCTATCGATGGGTCCATGTCCAAGTGGAGGCCAGTTACAAGTGGAGTCCCTCTGGAGCCAGTCCTGCGATCAGTCTTGTTTAATATCTTTGTCAGTGACATGGACAGTGGCATTGAGTACATCCTCAGTAAGTTTGCCAATGACACTAAGCTGTGTGGTGCAGCAGACAATGAAGGGAAGACATCCATCCAGAGGGACCTTGACAGGCTGGAGAGGTGGACCTTATTGTGGCCTTCCAATATCTGAAGGGGACCTACAAGAAAGCTGGTGAGGGTATCAGGTATAAACAGAACTAGGGGGAATGGATACAAGCTAGAAGAGTGTAGATTTAGATTAGATGTTAGGAAGTAGTTCTTCACCATGAGGGTTGTGAGACACTGAAACAGGTTGCCCAGGGAGGTTGTGGAAGCCCCATCCCTGGAAATCTTTAAGGCCAGGTTGGATCTGACTCTGGGCAATCTGATCTAGTGGAGGGTGTCCCAGCCCATGGAAGTGGGGCTGGCACTAGATTATTCTTCTGTCCCTTCCAACACTGATAATTCTGTGATTCCTCTTCTAGTGAGAAGGAATAATAAAACTGGGTCCACTAGACCTTGTATTCAGATAATGACAGATAAACAAATGAGTATTCCTATTAATGCAGATCAAGTCATATAACCTATCCATAGTTCAGTGAATATAAGAAAAAAATAATGTGAGTCATGTCATATATATGTTGTAAAAATTTGAGTAATACTGCCATGTAGCTGTCTTTGTGCTGTCCTGCCTTTAGGTAAGTAAAAGTTCAGGGTACACACCTGCCATAACAAAAATATATCTGTTTTGGCTAGAAAATAATAAATCATGTCAGCCAGTCTCTAAATAAAGACATCTGGGAGAAATGAAAATTACCAGGGAAATAGAATAGAATGGAATGGAATGGAATGGAATGGAATAGAATAGAATAGAATAGAATAGAATAGAATAGAATAGAATAGAATAGAATAGAATAGAATAGAATAGAATAGAATAGAATAGAATAGAATAGAATAGAATAGACCAGGTTGGAAAAGACCTTCCTTTGGGATCATCTAGTCCAACCTATCACCAAACATTATCTAATCAACTAAACCCTGGCAACAAGCACCATGGCACCATCCAGTCTCTTCCTAAACACCTCCAGTGATGGTGACTCCACCACCTCCCTAGGCAGCACATTCCAATGGCCAGTCACTCTTTCTACAAAGAACTTCTTCCTAACATGCAGCCTAAACATCCCCTGGCACAGCTTGAGACTGTGTCTTCTTGTTCTGGTTCTGATTGCCTGGCAGAAGAGACCAACCCCCACCTGGCTACAACCTCCCTTCAGGTATGTGCCATAACTCAGGCTCAGGGTCATTTCCCAAGCACAAATTAGCATGAATGAAACAGAGGCATGCCTGGGAGAGCATGGCCTTGGGATGCACCAAGAAATTAACCAAATGCACAAGTGAAGGCATCTGTCCCCTGGTGCAGGTTAGGCTTCTCAGTGAAACACATCAGTCCTGGTCCTCCTCTCTGGAAATTAACTATTGTGTGCTTTTAGTTCTTCTTTACCTGTCAACTGGACACAGAGGTCAGAGATTAAGAACTCGGTGCATTCTTCAACACGAGCAAAAAAGCTACCTAATGGGCAGAAGAGAGGAAATATTTTCTGTCAGCTTTGAGTGAAGACAGATGATGACAGTGTAATTTTCAAAAGCTGGGAAAAGTAAAGCTAGAAACAGAATAAAACTTCAGTTTGTTTGTTTTCAGGATCAATACTCCTATGTGCCAGACTCCCCATCCATGCAACATATCTAATAATCCTACATCCAAAGTTCTCTGTCCCCTTAAAAAAGAAGATTGTGGCACTATGAAAGATGCCCTTCAAACACTAGATTACTTCAGAAAAATAATTGGAAGTGTACAGCACTTGATAAATATTATGTATATAAGCAGCTTTTCAGTTTCAATCCCAAAGTTTATATTTTAAAATTGCAGAGTTGAACCAAATTCCTTTGGGTTTTTCCTGAAATTGATATTTCTGACTATGTACCAAGGGGTCAAGAATTTCAGCAGAAACATATTTGATGGAACTTTTCTTCCTCCTACTTTTATTACCTTTTTCCCCTAAGGAAAAAGTGAAAAAAAAAAAAACCACAAAAAAAAACCCAGAAACAACAACAAAAAACCCACACACACAAGAAAACATTTTCTCAGCTTCACTCTCAGACAAGGAATTAAAGCCAAGAGATGCTACAAAACTTGCCTAAGACAACTCTAGAAGCTTAGATTAAATGACAAGTCTAAATTCAAAAGCTGGAAAACACAGAATGAAAGACATTTTTTAAACTAGTGACTCTCCATCCAAGGTAAGGCACAACAAGCAGAGCAGCACTCTGAGAATACATTGTCTGCTTAGGCTTAAAAGACACTGGGCGTTTTGGACAGACAAATCTTAGTGGTACTATATGTTTGAAATTCAGGGGACAGAATAAAAAAATTCTAGGCTCCAGCAATAGTACCTTCAAGATCAATTGCCCTTCTCAGGTGCTAGAAAGTGCAAAGGCTCAGAAGAGGAAAAGTTTAATTAAGATGGATAATCTATTTGGGAAAAAATCTTCATGATTGTCTTCTGCGTTAGAACAAGGGCAATTCTGACTTACTTACTTCTTCATTAGCACGATTTCACTGCACTGAGAGATACTTAAGAGATCTCTTGGGCCAGCAGGAACCCTGAGGGCCTTTTAAAAGAGAGAAGAAGCATGGCAACCTTAAAGTAGTTAACACTGTTGCTAGAAAATTAATAAATAATTCTATGCCAAGACCTTCAGTTCCTTCTCACCAATTTTTGCTCTCAATACTGGAATTTGGAGATAATTCAGAAGAATGTGCCATAACTTCTGCTCAGCACTTCTTTTCATGAATGCTTAGTGTTGGTTTTATCTATGTGATGGTTAAATCTGATTAATTTTTGTCCAGCTCCTTAGCTATACAACTTCTTCCAACCCCATTGTCACAACATGAGCCAGCAGTGTGCCCAGGTGGCCAAGAAGGCCAATGGCATCCTGGCCTGCATCAGTAATAGTGTGGCCAGCAGGAGTATGGAAGACATTGTGCCCCTATACTCTGCACTGGTTAGGCCACGCCTTGAGTCTTGTGTCCAGTTTTTTGCCCCTCAGTTTAGGAAAGATGTTGAGTTGCTGGAATATGCCCAAAGAAGGGCAAAAAGCCTGGTGAGAGGTCTGGAGCACAGCACTGTGAGGAGAGGCTGAGGGAGCTGGGGTTGTTTAGCCTGGAGAAGGGGAGGCTCAGGGGAGACCATGTTGCTCTCTACAACTACCTGAAGGGAGGTTGTAGCCAGGCAGGGGTTGGTCTCTTTTCCCAGGCAACCAGCCCCAGAACAAGAGGACACAGTCTCAAACTGCATCAGGGGAAGTTTAGACTGGATGCTAGGAAGAAGTTCTTCACAGAAGGAGTGATTGGCCATTGGAATGTGCTGCCCAGGTTGGTGGTGGAGTCACTATCACTGGAGACTGGATGGGGTGCTTGTTGCCATGGTTTAGTTGATTAGATGTTGTTGGATGATAGGTTGGACTTGATGACCTCAAAGTTCTTTTCCAACCTGCTTAATTCTGTTCTATTCTACATGAAGAGAGAATGCAATCAGGGACTTCCCTCAGCTACTTATTTACAGCAAATGAAGGAAGTCCTTTGCAGCACAACTCAGATATTTGCTTGTTACAATTATGTCTCTCAGGATCCTGAATGATCTGCTATCAGAGGGAAAAAACAAAAGTAGAGGCACCTTAATCTCTTGCTTCTTACAGGCTCTTGCAAACTTTGGGCAGTCAGAAACGAAGCTTGAATCCTCCAACATGTAATCCCAGTATCATTAAACAAAAAAAACAAAAGCCAATAAGGCTGTTTGACTAAGACATAATGCTCCAGTACTGACAAGACAGGACTAACACTGCACCAAATGTCTCTCTAGCGCTAGCTCTTTTGGTTTTCCAGGCTTGTTGCTGACATATACATGCAACACAGAATCACCCATCACAGACAGTCAGTGGGAACCAGTTTGTGTTCAACATTGTTCATATTAATGAAAAAGCAAGCTCCAAAATCTCTCCTCCTGGCATGCTCTGACTGGATCTTCAGGACAGCCATTCTTCACTGTGTTTCCATCAAAGTAACTATTATTAACTGCTGTGCACTAGAGTTGCTCCTCAGCCTAACCATTTCTTCCTGAAGCTCTGAAAACTGTAGGACTACAAGTCTGTTTTTCTCCACACTGCTTTGTTTTAGCTATTCAAAGGCCATTTTCCTGATCTTCAACTCTTAACTCTTCTGGAAAACTAATCAATATATATGGATACCTGTGCAATACCTAGGCAATACATTTGTGTTCTTCCACACTACAGAGGCTGAGGGAGCTGGGGCTGCTTAGCCTGGAGAAGAGGAGACTCAGGGGTAACCTTATTGCTCTCTACAACTATCTGAAGGGGGTTTGTGGACAGGCAGAGGTTGGTCTCTTCTCCCAGGCAGCCAGCACCAGAACAAGAGGACACAGTCTCAGGCTGCACCAGGGGAGGTTCAGGCTGGAGGTTAGGAGGAAGTTTTACCCAGAGAGAGTGATTGCCCACTGGAATGGGCTGCCCAGGGAGGTGGTGGAATCACCATCACTGGAGGTGTTCAGGAGGAGACTTGACAGGGTGCTTGGTTGAATGGGTTAGTTGATTAGGTGGTGTTGGATGATAGGTTGGACACGATCTTGAAGGTCTCTTCCAATCTGGTCTATTCTATTCTATTCTATTCTATTCTATTCTATTCTATCCTATTCCATTCTATTTTTCTGGATAAAACCACCCCAACAGCTTTTTCTTTAAAACACAAAAAATTCCTACTTTGCCTCCTAGACCAGCATCAGGAATTTTTTGATTATCAGAATATTTATGCTTATAAAATATAATATACAATTAGTCCTCACTGATGATGAACACTGTTGTGCACTCCCTCTTTCAAACCTTGAAAACATGAACTTAAAATACAGACAAATGAGCAGATCTGACCAAATTGCTCTTCTCCAACAAAATGTAGTTGTTTTGAAAGTAATCTCACAAATTATGATGTCTGAAGAGTCCATTTTTAGAAACCTCAGAGCAAGACCCCCATTTTTCAATCCCTAGACATACTCTGTCACTCCCACTTCTCTTTGAGCTGTGTCTGGTAGCAGCAGTAGAACAGACTCGCATGTGACATCCCTACTTTATTGTTTATATGATCCCAAAATTATTCCATAGCAGCTTCACATCCTGGAGCCCAGGTGTACATCTGCAAGTGTGTGCCTTTTCCAAAGGAGGCTGAACCTTTTCCCAGCCACTGGCTCCAGCTGCAGGGAGAGATTGGCAGACAGCTCTTCTTACTGACAGTGCTGGCTGTGTGTGTCTCAGTAAATCCCAGTGCTACAGAATACACTGTCCTGATGTGCTCTTATATCAGTGTCAGTGTTTCTAAGACTCCTCACAAGCCCATGCCACAGCAAAACACAAGTATCTATCTCCTCCTGTTTTTCTAGCTTTTCTCTGCTTTTTGATGCCACAAGCATTTTTCTTGTATCAAAATCACAAGTCAGATTGTAATTTATCATCAGCAACTCTAGGCTTCCAAGTTTCAGGTTTCTGCTCCTTCCATCTGCAACACCAGGCTGACTTGCTGATGAGAAGTAATGAGGGAGCGTGTGAGTTCTTGTCCATTTTAACAACAATAGATCCTCTGCAATTCTGACACCTAGGCACTGCATAGGGCACCATGACAACCTCTGTTCCTAAAGATATATCCTCTTGAGCTGGAAGTTCTGTCCTTAATAAGATACATTGAGGTTGGTGGCATATTTGTCATAAGGGGAAAAGATTCTTTGTTCACATGAAGACAACTGCATTATCTTTGAGAAAGGCTGTGTCTGGAAAGCAGTCAGACTGAACGCTAGTGCTCTTAATGACATCTGGGAGTTCCTGTTTTCACTGCCAATGTGGCTGCCATCATTATCTTGGGCTTTTTCAGCTCTTGGGTTCTTGTGCTATCTTTTTTCTCCTGTGGACAGAGCTAGAGGACAATTAGACCGGCAGTCAGGAGGGAATAAAGTCCAAAGGCTTTAAAAGCTGAAAGGTTCAGTTGTTTGAGATCCTTGACACAAAGCGGCAGTGAAGAATTTAAGAAGCAGAAAAGCAGAGCTTTTTCTCATACTACTACTAAGTAGCAAATAACATGTAGAGATACCAGATATCTTGTTGGTTTTGTTTGGTTTTACAACTCCACAAAGTTTTGCAGGCTTGAATGGATTTTAAAAGCAAGGGTTACACTCTAACCCACCAGGAAAGCACCTGTCTCCAAGTAAGATATGAGAAATCCCATAAGGTGACTCTCACATGTCAGTGTTGAGGCTGACCAGAATCCCAAACTCTTTTCTCTTCTCACCTATGTATATGCTACATGAGGGATGAAGGTGAGGCCGCCTGTTTTGCTCACAAGGGTCCCTTGCATTCCTTCACATACAAGTACCTCACACTAACCCCTGAAAATGCTTGTGTGCTTAAAAAGGAATGCCCAACAGTGGTTCTGATTTCACTAGAGGAATAGTGCCATTTGCTCTGCGGAGGAAGTGCAGTTAAGGCACCCAAAGCAGAATCTAGCTGTCACTAGTGATGTCCCCCAGGGATCAGTGCTAGGCCCCATCCTGTTCGATCTCCTTATTGACGATCTGGATGAGGGGATTGAGTCCAGCATCAGTAAATTTGCAGATGACATCAAATTGGGAGCAGGTGTTGATCTGTTAGAGGGTTGAAGGGCTCTCCAGAAAGACCTTGACAGTCTGGACAGATGGGCAGAGTCCAACATGATGGCATTCAACAAGTCCAAGTGCCAGGTGCTGCACTTTGGTCACAATAATCCCATGCAGTGCTACAGGCTGGGGTCAGAGTGCCTGGAGAGCAGCCAAGGGACCTGGGGGTACTGGTTGACAGCAGCTGAACATGAGCCAGTGTGCCCAGGTGGCCAAGAAGGCCAATGTCATCCTGGCCTGGATCAGGAACAGTGTGGCCAGCAGGAGCAGGGAAGTCATTGTGCCCCTGTACTCAATACTTGTTAGGCCACACCTTGAGTCCTGTGTCCACTTCTGGGACCCTTGATTTAAGGACACTGAGACCATTGAAGGTGTCCAGAGAAGGGCAACAAAGCTGGGGAGAGGCCTCAAGCACAAGCACTATGAGGAGAGGCTGAGGGAGCTGGGGTTGTTTAGCCTGGAGAAGAGGAGGCTCAGGGGAGACCTTCTTGCTGTCTACAACTACCTGAAAGGATGTTGTAGCCAGGAGATGGTGGTCTTTTCTCCCAGGCAACCAGCACCAGAACAAGAGGACACAGTCTCAAGCTGTGCCATGGGGAGTTTAGGCTCAGAGGTGAGGAGAAAGTTCTTCACAGAGAGAGTTGTTGGCCATTGGAATGTGCTGCCCAGGGTGGTGGTGGAGTCAGCATCACTGGAGGTGTTCAAGAAGGGATTGGATGTGGCACTTGAAGCCATGGTTTAGTAGTCCTGAGGTGTTGGGTGACAGGTTGGACTTGATGATCTTTGAGGTCTCTTCCAACCTTATTGATTCTATGATTCTATGAAACTGCATGGATTTCACCACAACAATGCAGTCAGCTCTGGGATGGTGTAAAGCAACACTAGATGCCCATTTAGTGAAAGTATAAACATGGATTGCACAATGAAAATATCAGGAAAAATTGATTAGGTGCAAGAGGTATGCTGTGCCAAATTCACTATTTTGCCAGGATACTACAATTTACTCTTCAGTTGTGTCTTTTTATATCCATAATAGTAAGGAAATAACACAATTCCTTTTTTCTGAAAGATGATGCTATTATTTTCTCTCCATCATTCCGTAATGTCATATTTTGGCCCTCGTAATATATGAAGTGAGGCTCTCTGGCAAGACAATTAAACAGCTAAGAGTAAGAACAAAAGCTGGCTGCATTTGCCACTTCTGATGCATTTGTTTTATAAGCTTATCATAATGTTATTCTGAGTATGGAAGATCTCTGTGAAACTTAACAGGGATGAAGACAATGACATTTCAGAGAAATTAAAACCAGTTCTATAGTTTTATGGAATCAACAGTGAAATGAGAACTGTATACTCCCTGACACAGAATTACTCAACATTGAGGTGTTGAGATTTCTGTCAGGTTGTTAAGAGGAATATCAGAGTTCTCATTCCCCACCACTATCTGTAGGTACTGCTCTGGGCAGAAACTGGGAACAAGACAGATGTCAGAGAAGAAGATATCTCAACACAGGCACAGCATTGTTTGCAATAAATCACTGAATAAACATGTCAGTAAAGGTGTATCCTATAAGGTCTCTATGCAGGCTTCCCCCTGAAGCTTTGTCCTCAATGAACACTTCCTTACAGAAAATCCTATGATCCTGGCTGTGAATGAAAGGGCCGATTTCACATGTTCCTTTGATTTTGCAGAGCCCTTGGTAAGAGAGTGTTGTGTGGGTTAAGTATCACCTGAGATAGCCTGCAGTTGTCTTTCAAAATCTTTGAAAAACAAAGCTATTTTCACCTAAAGAATAAAAAGCCACAGGCAAAAATTATTAAACATATATAAGCACATAGTTTTACATACAAGACTTGGGATGTCTACATATTAAATATCTTTCTAAAATCCAGTGAGGTTTAATTTTGTTATAAGCATGACTACTTTGGTCTTTATTTGTACTGTCTGTGTTTCTGTGAAGAAGAGCTATCTCCCTTCTCTCCCTCTCTCCTTGCTGATTTCAGGTTATTCATAGAATCATAGAATCAGTCAGAGTTGGAAGGGACCACAAGGATCATCTAGTTCCAACCCCCCTGTTATACCATACTGAAGGAAAACAGTTAATTTACAAGCACTTTGAAACTTTGTCTCTTTAAGTCTTGTCTACGGGGGGTGGGGGGGGTGGGGAGGGTGGGGTGGAAATCCTTACAGCCACATACATTTCAGTCCATCAGACAGGCACCTGGAGCTAATGTCACAAGGAGAGAGGATTATGAATATTAATAGCCAGTATGGTACCGTGTGACTTCTTAAGTCCTGCCTCAAGCAAAATTCCTAAACTCAAGCTCTGATTTACACAAAGAGGGAGAACTGTGTGGATCACCATTACTTAGAATACCCCACACAACAGGCTTCTGCAACCTCTCTGGAGGTCTTTCCATTAAAATCCCTGTTGTAAAATAGAGTGGAGAAGTATATGAACTTGGATCTCACAAACTGCAGATGTGTCTAGCAAGGGTTGAGCTTCTGAGACAGAGAAAGGAAAGTATTTCTGCCTGCTGGTTGTTCCTTCAGCACGCTCAAGGTACATCCACAAGGTCAGGCCCAGAAGCTAAGGTAAGCAAGTGAATGCCCAAGCACTTATTGAAATTATAAACAGAAGTATCAAGGTACAAATAGCTACGTGAATGGTGGAAATAACAGATATGTAGGCTTCCAGGGACTTTCAGGATTAGGTTGCAAGTGACTGCCGGAAATGAGATTTTAGCAGATTGTTTAGTTAGGAGCATAGCTTCCCCTATCCTCTTTGTTTGTTTTATATGAGGAAGAGTTTTTAATACTTTGCCAGTTGCAGAGAGTTTAGAATAATACTATAACAAGAATGTCTACTATTGTGATGATCAGAATAGAATCATCCAACACTATCTAATCAATTAAACCATGGCTCTAAGCACCCCATCCAGTCTCTTCCTAAACACCTCCAGTGATAGTGACTCCACCACCTCCCTGGGCAGCACATTGCAATGGCAACACTCTCTGGGAAGAACTTCTTCCTAGCATCCAGCCTAAACCTCCCCTGGTGCAGCTTGAGACTGTGTCCTCTTGTTCTGGTGATGGTTGCCTGGGAGAAGAGACCAGCCCCCAGCTGGCTAAAACCTTCCTTTTGGATAATTGTAGAGAGCAATAAGGTTTCCTCCAAGCCTTCTCTTCTCCAGGCTAAGCAACTGCAGCTCCCTCAGCCTCTAGCCTGTAAAACTACTTGCTGTGATCTATGCATAGGTGGACTATCACTCTTTTAATCCTCAGTTCTGCATAACATGAGAACTTTTTGATTGTTCACACTCAGGAAGAAATATCATAATACAGTAGAATCAGAGATCCATCATAACAATTTGCCTGCAGGCTTATAAGCTGGTTACAGCACAAGGACAAATAAAATGCCTGCAAAAGGAATAAAAGTTAATATGACAGCTGAACCACTGCCTACAACAATAGATATCCTTCTGCTTTGATAAGAATTCTCTTATTTCACTTTCCTTGGTTTTTCTTTTCTTTCTTCCTGTAAAACATAAAAAACATTTCAAAACATGAAATATAGAGAGTTGGTGTTTTGGTTATGATCTCCATGATTGCTTTCAAAAAGCATTGCAGTTGGTCTTCATATAATGTAAGCCAGAACTGGATGATCTCCTCAGAGATCAAAGGCCTCACTACAGGTGGCCAGGTGAGTCTGAAAACTTCAGCATTAGCTCTGATTCTGGCTAACCACAATTCATCCTAACACTGTTTGATCATGAATTCCTGGGGCATTTTCACCTTGGCCACTTTCAAAGGGGTATTTTGTATTTTTGGTTTTGGTTGTGGGTTTGATGGTTTGGGGTTTTTTTTGTTTGTTTGTTTGTTTGTTTTTTGGTGTTTTTTTTTTTTTGTGGTGGGTTTGTTTGTTTGTTTGGGATTTTTTGTCATTGTCATTGTTGGTTTTGGTTTTGTTTGTTGTTTTTTTCTTTCATACTTACCCATCTCATCTTGCTCCACTCTTTTTGCATTTTAGATGCTAGTAAAAATCAGCCCATAAAACTTTCAAATACCCATTATATGAAGTCCAAAATTCACTCCTACCTGTGGTTTGCATGTCAGTCCACTTGTCCTCTACTCATTTAATTTCTGATATGTAATCTCATAGTTGACAGATTCAGATTGCTTAACAAGCAGTGCTTTCTCTGTGAGTTTTACTGAGCTAAAACTTAACTGAAAATTTTCACTTCAAAGCATGCAGTTAAATTAAACACTAGTGTAGTTCTCAGCAAGTTTGGAAAAGTAGGACACATGGTCTAAGCACATAGGCTCAAGGTCCTTATGGGAGAGGAGGAGGCTCAGTAGAGACCTTATTGCTGTCTACAATTACCTGAAGGGAGGTTGTAGACAGGTGGGGGTTGGTCTCTTCTCCCAGGCAACCAGCACCAGAACAAGAGGACGCAGTCTCAAGCTGTGCCAGCGGAGGTTTAGGCTGGATGTTAGGAAGTAGTTCTTCATAGAAAGAGTGATTGGTCATTGGAATGTGCTGTCTGGGGAGGTAGTGGAGTCACCATGACTGGAGGTGTTTAGGAAGAGATTGGATGGTGCCATGACACTTGTTGCCATGGTTTATTTGATTAGATGATGTTGGATGATAGGTTGGACTTGATGATCTCAAAGGTCTCTTCCAACCTGGTTAGTTCTATTCTAATTCTAGTTCTATTCCTGGGTAGGCATTTGGTCATGCTGCATGAGATAAACTGATACTCATGAAAAAAGAATGGTTTATTTGTAGGACCATTTCTTAAAGACAATAACCTTTATTCCCTCATTATTTTATTCATAATGTTTAGAAACAGCACAAAGAGAGGGGAAAATAAAGAAATTATGAAGAATGTCCCACAGTTTTCCTGGTATGAATGCATACCATTCACACATTCTACTGTGCACACTGACAACAAATTCCATTAACCCTGGTATATGTTGCATTCAACCTGCCCAATACCCACATGGTGAAGAACACAAATCTCCTTTCTCTTGGGCTCCCTCTTGTCCTCATTACAGATACTTGTGAGAGTGACATTCACATCATTGTTTCATTATACAGGATGTTAATAATTGCATACCTCCTGTCTCAGTCCAGAGAGGGAAAGAGACTCAGTTCTTTTGAATATTCCCATGTCATGAAACTAGAGGCACAAACAAGGCCAAAATACCAACAGCACTTGAGACTATTTATTAACAGTATAAAGTGGATGGATCAGAAGGGGAGAGAGAGAGAATAGAGGGGGAGAGAGAGAGAATAGAGGGGGAGAGAGAGAGAATAGAGAGGGAGAGAGGGAAGAGGAAAGTAATTATATTACCACACCCCTCACCCCCCAAGACAGTTTGAGTCTGTGGAGGAAAGGTGCTGCAGCTTTGGCTATAGGAGAGATGTTGCCCTTGTTGGCTGTACTGTCCTCTGAGCAACCTCTTCAGCTCCATGAGTTGCAGCAGGTGGAGTTTAGGACATGGAGAGAGGGTTTCTCTTCTTCTGCTTCTTCCAGGCCACATGGTAATGTCTCCGTCCTGGTATTTTCTCCGGTTTTCCTCAGAGCAGCATTGCCCCGGGCTTTTCCTCCTCTCGTGTTTTCCTTCTCATCAGCATTGTCCAGGTCTGTGTTTTCCTTCTCCAATGTTTTTTTTCTCTTGAGCCAGTAGTTGCTCAGATCTATTTTACAGATTTTTAGGAATGCATATTCCAGAGAGTATGGATAGCAGTGGCCTCTGTCCATTATTTCCAGGGCAGCTGCAGTCTGGTGAGCAATCTTTATCTATGCACCTTCCAGAGTTGTTATCCAGTGACAACTGCCCAATACACATCAGCTATTGTCTGGGCAAGCAGCAAAGGTGATCTTATTTTTGTTGAGTCACATTGAGAGAGACAAGATTTAGTTTCTCACACCTCCATTATGGCTCAAACCTAAAGAAAACAAACAAACAACACATGAAAATCTGACTCATTTCTTATACCGGAGATAATAAGGATTTACTCTTCTGTGGACGGGAAATTTGCAAAAGTATAAATCAATTAAATAATTACTGGCATCTTTAGGGCATCTGAGAGAGAATAACTTTAAAGTTGTGCATATATTTTGAAATAAGAAATAGTTCTCTTTGAAGAAGAATTTGATGAGAATATTTTCACCTTGGCATGACTTTCCTCCCTGACATCTTCTGTATTTCCCTTTATACAAAGATGGATATTAGATCAGTGAATTCAGAGGATGAACGTGATATACTCAAGAACTCAGTAGGTGTTTTCCTCTGCAGTTGGTCTGTTATATAAAACAGCTCAGCAATGTTCTTTACAGGATCTCTGTACACAGTCACTAGTAGATGCAATCTACCTTTATATTTGTAATTATTCAGAAGCATATTTAAGGCTTCTGCATTTAGATACGCTTTGCTTCTATCAGTGTTGTTCTATAACAATCAGAATTATGCAGGGATAAATCATCACATGCTAGAAATCATATTAGTTTTGACAAGATACACCAAATAACAACCCAGGCCAAAATGCATTACAACCTATATACAACAAACCTTCAGTCCTCTATACAAGTCATTGCAATTTCAAATTCCCATTATCTAAAAGAAAGTATTATTTTTAACAGAATGACACTGTTAGCAAGTACAGCTTATACAACACAGCAGAAAGTATTCATAGAATCATAGAATTGTTAGGGTTGGAAGGGACCTCAAGAATCATTTAGTAGAATAGAATAGAATAGAATAGAATAGAATAGAATAGAATAGAATAGAATAGAATAGAATAGAATAGAATAGAATAGAATAGAATAGAATAGAATAGAATTAACCAGGTTGGAAAAGACCTTCAAGATCATTGAGTCCAACTTATCACCCAACACCATCTAACCAACTAAACCATGGCACCAAGCACCCCATCCAGTCTCTTCCTAAACACCTCCAGTGATGGTGACTCCACCACCTCCCTGAGCAGCACATTCCAATGGCCAATCACTCTTTCTATGAAGGACTTCTTCCTAACATCCAGCCTAAACCTCCCCTATTGCAGCCTGAGACTGTCCTCTTGTTCTGGTGCAACACCTCTGCCATGGGCAGGGACAGTTCACGTTAGATCAGGTTGCTCAGAGCTACATCCAGCCTGGCCCTAAAAATAACTCTTAAAACTTGGTAAAACAGATATGATTCATGCCACACTTGCCTGGCACGTAATTGAGATAATATGTGTGTTTTCCCAACACAACTGCCTGGATCCATCCACACTGCATCTGCATTCCATCCAGTTTTAATTATAGAATCATAGAATCAATAAGGTTGAAAAAGACCTCAAAGATCATGAAGTCCAGCACCTCATGACTAGTAGACCATGGCACCAAGTGCCATGTCCAATCCCATTTTGAATACCTCCAGGGATGGTGACTCCACCACCTCCCTGGGCAGCACATTCCAATGGCCAACAACTCTCTCTGTGAAGAACTATCTCCTCACCTCGAGTCTAAACTTCCCCTGGTGCAGCTTGAGACTGTGTCCTCTTGTTCTGGTGCTGGTTGCCTGGGAGAAGAGACCAACCCCCTCCTGGCTGCAACCACCCTTCAGGAAGCTGTGGAGAGCCTCCTCTTCATGTTTGAAGATGCTTCACGTCCTAGTACAACAGATGTCTCAGGAGTAGGTGTACCTGGTCCATCTGGTAGCAATTCAGTAATCATGTGGTTTGTTTCCATTACCGCTCTATGATCAGCTCATTGTGTGATTGCCAGTCTGTCCTGCTGCCACTTTCTTGGGGGTATGTTTGCACGTTTTCATATTTTGAATATGAAACCAGTCTTTTATGCCTTATGACTAGCACACACAACTCAGAATGGAGGCACACACAATGGGCCAAACAGCTGGCTTTGTGTTGCCCTAGTGAAAAATGTCTAATTACAGCAGAGTAGACACGCCACCATTAATGGTAGCACATTTGTATTAAAATGCCTTTGTTCTGGGTGGAGTCCTATAATTTATCTAAATTACTATTATTTTCCCTTTCTCCTTAGAGCTTTTATTAAATCTCTGAGCAATCTCAAGCCATTAGCCTATTGATACAGTCTTTACTCAACAGAAATGCATTACTAGGAGAATGGCTGTCTGCTTAGCTGTGCCTGGCACTAACCAGTAATGTTGGAAGTCCCAAATCCAAGGGGTAAGGCTCCTCTCATATTGATTGATACTTCCCTAGCACTGCTGCCAAGCAAGGTTGTAATTCATGTCCGTGTGATTCTCCTGTCACTCGTCTCTGCAAACCATGTTTGGTGCTTTTTACCTCAGTGCATTTTAATTTCTGGGGCTTATTTCCATTACTGCTAAAATCTGCTTGATGTTGGAGAGATTGCTTCCCATTACAAACTAATTGGGAGAAATGTTTGGCTGGAGAAGGATCATTGTAAGGAAGAAACTGGTGCAGCTGGCCTTTATATATACCTCGGTTCTTCATCCTGATGTTGGTGGTAAAGAAAGGCATATCTGCATTAATTTCTTCTCCAGACTGTATTCTTGTCAACCTGACTTGACAGATAAGATTCATCACATCATCTGTCTTTTTCTTGTCTACTTAAATTAAGTTATTTGGGCTAAGGATTGCTTTTAACTGCCTGTGTATATCATACCAGATGTAGTAGGGCAAGGATAATGACAGTGCTAAAATGCAAATATTCAATAATAATGCATCTCATTAAAGATCTTATTGAATGCTTTGGAAAACTGCTGCATTTGGGTTAAATTTCTACCTTGCAGGGCCAAATATCACTGCCTCCAATAGAGTTTTGAGAAAGTCAAGAAAGACTTCCATGTTGTGGGCAGTTTCTCCTCTAGAATAAACTGAAGTATGAAGCTAGAATTCCTGTTCCAGCAATGAGGATACAAGGGCAGGATACCCTTGTCAGGACCTCCACTCTTAATTTTAATCCTTCCTATGAACCAAAACATAGCACAAGACTCCCGCCAAACATCACTATTTAATGTTTCAAAGGTAGACATCAATGGTTCCCTAGGTGTAAAATTAGATTCAGACTAGGGTCAACATTTAGCAGAATTGAAATCTGGGAAAGATAACCAGGACTCCTGCAGCTTAGTGGAGGTCCGTTGCCACAATGCTCTGCCACAATTCTTTCACTACTTTTTATTAGTCATACACCTATCTGTATAAACATAATGCATAACTTAATTAGCTATGTTGTATTTACTTCCCTGCCCCCAAATTGTAATTTAAGAAAGACATTTAGAAATACATATATGCAAATCCTACCATAAAAAATATTTCACATTGATCAGTTTCCATGATAGAAAACTTTTTCAAGTCTTAGTCTAAACTGCCCAGATCTCTCCTCACACTAAAACAAGGGTATCATAACCAGGTAACCATCACTGGAGGTGTTTAGGAAAAGACTGGATGAGGCACTTGGTGCCATGGTTTAGTTGATTAGATGGTGTTGGATGATAGGTTGGACTCGATGATCTCAAAGGTCTCTTCCAACCTGGTTAACTCCTATTCTATTCTATTCTATTCTATTCTATTCTATTCTATTCTATTCTATTCTATTCTATTCTATTCTATATACTGAAACATATTGGAATAGGTTTATACTTAAATTTCTGCACATAACTTGAACCTATAACCAAAGCCAGTTTCCTTTCTCAGTCCTGTACTTGTCCGCTGTTTTTCTTGAACCTGCCAATAATGGGACAACCAAGTGAACAAAGATATAAGGTGGAGCTCAGAAGTCCAAGGCTAAAATTTGTTCTCTGTCCTAGATGCCACATGTGATTTTCCACCCTCACTAATAAAATGGAGCAAGCAAGAACATAACACTCTCACAGAGATGGCATGGAACACTCAAGTACTAGTGCAACAGCAGTCACAAAAGCATCTAACAGAATGGTGAATTAAAGAAAAACATGTTGACCCATCCTTTCCTTAGACCTGATTTATAAGATTTGAGCAGATAGGTGTCATAAATCTAAAGACAAGATGACACACGTGTAGCTTTCGCATCTGTAGTGACTTTAGCTACAAGGAGATTATAAAGAGACAGAAAAGATTATTTTATAGGTCTTTCAGTCCATCCAATGGTAAAATTTCCCGTGGAAACTATTCTCCAATATCATTATCCATCCTACTTCAAGAGTCTTTGTGGCTTGAGGAAGAAGGTGATCTCCAGATGAGGTCATACATATTTTTTTCCCTGTGGCACGATACAATTTCCTGAGCATGTTTGAAACAATTTATTAATTTCCACCAGGAGACTCTGCCATTTTTTTCCCACCAATTTGAAGCAGATGGCCTCATCTGAAAGTTAGTGACCTGAAGATATGCATTTTACATCCACTCACAGGTCAATCACACATCAGTGACCTTGGAAAAAAAAAAAAAAAAATGTATCCAAATGCTGAAAGAATTTTCTTTGCTAAGGCAAATCTCAAACATTTCAAGTGACTGGTTCAAACTGTTATTCTACAATTACCTTGTGAACTAATTAAGCACTTAACAATGAAACAATGCTTTGTGTTACCATTCATTACACGGGACTTCAGCCCATAAGCCATCTGTAGCTTTATGTGACAGTTAACTGAGGCTGTAGCCTGCTCCTGGATTCCTTTTCAGAGGTCTCAGTCTGAGCCAACAGCAATTTACAGCAGATGATGGATTTTTCTGAAGGCGAGAGGCTACCTTCCTGCAAGCATCTTTTCCTACAACATGCTGAATGCTTTGTGTGATTATACAATGTAAGAAAGAGTAACACAGCTAAGAGGTAAAAGAGCTCCCAAGAAGAGACTGTTCTTGTGGAATTTTTTCTGTGTAGTCCCTGTTCTAGTCCCAAAAACAATCAAGAAAAGTTGCATCTGCGAGTGGGCTGTATGAATTACTCTATTCATGGCACACGACACATGGAAACCAACTTACCAGGTCACTTCTGATGTCCTGTTAGCTGTAGACAAGCTTAAATACAATAGTTAATAGTTAATAGTACAGCTGGCACTTCTCTCAATTTATTTTCTCCAAAATGTAAGGCAAATATTCTAAAATGCTGTTTGCCATTTTCCTCATTCTAGCCTGGAGAAGAGGAGGCTCAGGGGAGACCTTATTGCTCTCTACAACTACCTGAAGGGAGGATGTAGCCAGATGGGGGTTGGTCTCTTCTCCCAGGCAACCAGCAGCAGAACAAGAGGACACAGTAACTAGCTGCACTAGGGGAGATTTAGGCTGGATGTTAGGAAGAAATTCTTCACAGAGAGAGTGATTGGCCATTGGAATGTGTTGCCCAGGGAGGTGGTGGAGTCACCATCACTGGAGGTGTTTAGGAGGAGACTGGATGAGGCACTTGGTGCCATGGTTTAGTTGATTGGATAGTGTTGGATGATAGGTTGGATTTGATGATCTTGAAGGTCTGTTCCAACCTGGTTAATTCTATTGTATTCTATTCTAGTCTAGTCTAGTCATGAGGACATACGCTTTCCTTGAAATCCCTGAATGAATCTCACGTGTATTGTTTTACCATCTTGGCCTGAATCCCTCTGCAGTGCTGATGGAATTCACTTTCCTTTTTCCATTTACCATGTGTGGTGTTATTGCTGCAGAGCTAGGGGAGTTGCTTCTGATTTATTCTAGGCTACTGACAGATTCTCAGCTTCCTGAAAAATCCAAGAGCATATGACTGTCTCTCACTGCACTATTTAGTTCCATCTGGTTGGATTTTGAGAGCAGTTTATCCAACTGCTTGTTGGAAGATAAGTTACCACAGGGCATAAGAAAAGACTTTCTCATGAGAACACATAAAAATGCGAATGGCTAATTTTCATAACACAAAGAGATCAATAGTGGTCCTAATTTTTTTTTTTTTAGGTATTCATACATGATGTTGCACAAAGATATTCAGAGCAGCAAAAACTAAAATCAACAGCTAGGAGTTGCAGAGGGATGTTAATGATAAGTGAGCAATAAAGCATCAGATGCAATTCATTGGCAATAAATGCAAACTCAGGCACATGGAGAACAACTTTAATTATACAAGTAAAATACTGGCCTGTAAGTTAACTCTTACTTCTCAAAAAATGTTCCTGGAATTCAATGAAAGCATAAGCCCAGTGCTCAGCATAATTCAAAGAGGAAAACAGATAGAAAGAGGTGAGAGAGAAAAATACTGGTTGACAGAAAAGAGAAAGAGCACCGTCCCATGTTATAATGCCTCGAAGCAGTTAAATAAAGCAAATTAAAAATAAGGAGCAGAATTCAGATGAGGAAAAATTAGAAGAAAAGGGATCTGAATGCTGGAGATGAGGCAGAAGAGGGAGATATTACAGGCAACAACAAAATTGTTGCAGATATGAAGAAGGTGAACAGAGAACAATATTTAGCCATTTCACATAACACAAGGTATAGAGGAAACCCAAATCAGTGACTGAGGAATTGTCTTAAACTGAAATCAGCACTCTCTTCACATGCCATTGCTTCAGGACAGTCAAGGGGTCAAAAGTATAAATCATTTAGAAAGTAACTAGGTTTATTCACGCAAGAAAAATCTTCAATTACTCCTAAACACAAAAAAATATGCTATAGTACTTGTCTAAGGAAATTCTTACACTACATATTTCCAGAATCTGGGAATAAGAATGGGATAAAGTACAATTTTGTACTGTTTTGCACATACTTTTTCATATTCAATCTACTGGACACCATGAAGAACAGGGTACTGAGTTAAACAGACTGTTAAATGACTTGACATGGCTCATTTACTAGTATAGATATTCTTAAGCTGAACTCCTTAAATCTCATCCTTTTCATTATAATTTCACACTTAGCAGAGGAGATTGATCAGTCAAAGGCTGTCATGCTAAGGCAGAATGCCTTTTTTTGGTCTATCATGCAGTGTGGGGCAGGAGTTTGGCCCAAACAAATCCACAAGTGTAAAATCACATACTATGCTCTTGAATTCAGGTTTGGTGCGGATAAAGTGGCATCTTCTCATGGGAAACAAATTGTTTTGGAATAGATCTCTGGCTGGCTCTAATATTTTGAGCTTTATCATTCAATCAACCTGTTTTGTTTAGCTGTTTCATAACAATTTTCTTGGTTTCCATGGCAACATGGGATGCTCTTCTGAAACCAGTTACACACTCTTGAAACATTATTTTCTCCCAGTTCATGGAAGAGTAATCTTATATGCAACATAAAGTGCCACCATTTAACCATGCAAAATAAAAGATTTTGTAAAATGGCAAATATTGTTCAAAGTTTATAAATATATCTCTTGCTCTCAATGAATAACACTCTCCACATGTGAACTCTCACTAGTCTGTTTGAGTAAGGAAGTGCTGTTCCACACCATCAAAAGCAGGGAAACCTTACTCTGACTTAAAATAAAGGACTTTTTACGAAGTAGTAGAAAGGAAGGACACATATCACTAAGTTCTTCACTATGTACAAATCTAGAGTAGTGTTTTTGAGCTGCAAATGTTAGGAATGGTACACAGACTTGCTTTGACCGTTTAACTATTTCTTTTGTGATATTTGTTTGGTTTAGTATATGAGTTTGCTGCAATAAACCCAACCTTTAGATAACTGTTGTAGTATGTTTTCAGAGAGATTATTTAAATTTTATTAAAAGCTGAAGACCAAGAGTGGAAATATTTCACATCTCATTTCACACCAGCCAGAGAACTTCACAGCACCACTTCCTCCATCTGCTGTCATCAAACACTGGGGAGAGAAACACATTTTGTTGCTGAGTTTAGAAGCTGCACTTTACCCACTCACTTTTCTTGCAGCATTCCCCAGTACAGGTGAGTCACTGATTTAATAAAACAGTGGTAACTAACTCTCTTACTAGCAGACACTGTCTTTAAACATATTGATTATTCATTAATATTATATGCTCCTTAGTGCTAATACTTGACCTCTTATTTGATCTTTTCCTCCTGTATCTGGACCAATTTATGCCCATAAAATTACTTCAGGCCTTTTCTGTCCTCCAGGCTCGTACATTTCTATGGCACAATTGCTTACTTACATAATGGGATAATAGTAATTGATGACTTAATAGTTCCCTTTTCTAGCTAATTAGCTTCCTGACCACAGTGCTGCCATAAGGACTGTTCAGGTGTCATAGATTATGATACCATTCAGGACTCTAAACCATGAAATATTCAATGTTTTTAGTGCTAGCATGTGTCATATTTGCTGGAGGTGTTATTTTCCAGGAAGCCAAGGTTTCTGCTACTCTGAGTTCCTAGATGATGATGTCTCCATGTATGTTATTTTTTTTAACCCTGATGTACTTGCAAAATTTCACTTGCAAGTTTGGGTAAACAGAACAGACATTTGAATCTAATACATTATGTTCTTCCTTATCTAGCTAATATGGAGAATTAGTGTGTAGCACAAACATATTCTGTTCTACAGAAGGGATTCAATGGAAGCTAAAGTGATTTTTGTTCAGGGGATTTGCAGTCTGTGTCAAATATCATGTGACCTTCAGCTGAAAGGATTTTCATTTTAAACAGTGTTAGTGTATTACAAAATTTAGACAATGAAAATTAGTTAAACAAGTATTCTATCAAAACCCTTTGTTAGTGACCTCTCTAGAAACTATGGAATAGAATAGAATAGAATAGAATAGAATAGAATAGAATAGAATAGAATAGACCAGACCAGACCAGACCAGACCAGGTTGGAAGAGACCTTCAAGATCGTCATGTCCAACTCATCATCCAACACCACCTAATCAAATAAACCATGCAATCAAGCACCCTATCAAGTCTCCTCCTAAACACCTCCAATGATTGTGACTCCACCACCTCCCTGGGCAGCACATTCCAATGGCTAACAACTCTCTTTGTGTAGAATTTCCTCCTAACATCCAGTCTGAACCTCCCCTGGTGCAGCTTGAGACTGTGTCCTCTTGTTCTGGTGCTGCTTGCCTGGGAACCCCCACCTGGCTACAACCTCCCTTCAGGTAGTTCTAGACAGCAAGAAGGTCTCCCCTGAACCTCCTCCAGGCTAAGCAACCCCAGCTCCCTCAGCCTCTCCTCATAGGGCTTGTGCTCCAAACCCCTCACCAACTTTGTTGCCCTTCTCTGGACACATTCCAGCAAGTCAACATCCTTCCTGAACTGAGGGTCCCAGAACTGGACACAGGACTCAAGGCGTGGCCTTGAGGTAATAGAGGTCACTCATGTGAACGTTACTAGTACAGACTCTATAACTTCATCTATCAACTCCAAGTTGTGTTTCTGAGCATGTCCCACCCCTCATACCTATATATGTTCATAAATGTACATAGGTTAAAGAAAGAAAAAGACAATAGATGTCATGTTCCGTGAGCAGACTGTTCAATGTGGACATTCCTGAGCAAAGAACAAGTTTGCATAATTAGTATTTATGTGCAAGTCTTAGGTATGACAAACTTACCTTCTAGTGCAGCCAGATGAAATATTTTAGAATAGAATAGAATAAACCAGGTTGGAAGAGACCTTTGAGATCATTGAGTCCAACCTATCATCCAACACCATCTAAGAAACTAAGCCACGGCACCAAGCACCCCATACAGTCTCTTCCTGAACACCTCCAGTGATGGTGACTCCACCACCTCCCTGAGCAGCCCATTCCAATGGCCAATCACTCTTTCTATTTTGTCAGGAGTACCACTGGAGACAAAGTAAGAACTTTGTTGATGACTAATAAATTGCTGTAGGATTGGCATACACCTTATTTCATTAGGTCAATCTATTTGATTTGGCCCCTCAGTTGCCCCTCAGTTTAGAAAAGATGTTGTCTTGCTGGAACGTGTCCAGAGAAGGGCAACACAGTTGGTGAGGGGTTTAGAACACAAGCCCTGTGGGGAGAAGCTGAGGGAGCTGGGGTTGCTTAGCCTGGAGAAGAGGAGGCTCAGGGGAGACATTTTTGCTGTCTACAACTACCTGAATCATACTCATTCCTTTGATGGACCACCAACAGCAGAAAAGATGTCTTCAAAAATTAATACTGGGTAAAATTAACTTCCTTCAATATTGATGCATCATTTCTTGGGTGTGTTGGATTTCATTTACAAAGGGAACCTGTCATTAAAAAATGTCTACAATCAAAAGTGATACAATTATTCTATTTTTGATCAATAGTAATTTTATTTTCCCCAAATACAAAGATCCTACTAATGAAGCACTCAGTTCCCATGACACCTTTGATAACACTAATTTTGATGGATTACCTTGAATATAATGGTCATTTATCACCAATAGACACCATAACACAAATAATTATGGCATTAGAAAGAATCTTTTTTTCCCATGCAAACTGATCAATATCCCTGAGAACTTTTTTGGTAAATTGTTGTTCAGAAAACTTTAAGCAATGTAGCTTCGAAAAAGTAGAAGACTGCATGAAAAAGGCTGTGCTTTATCATCTAACTGGAGTAATAGAATAGATATGGTAAACTGCAATTCATATTTTAAATGTACCACTTATTACAATAACTGGATGATTATTTCTTTCATCATAAAACCTAAACACACTCAGGGAAAAAATATCCTGAAAAAAAAATTGTCAAAAAGTCAGTTCTGTCCAAGCAAACATAATGCATCTGACACCAGCACCAGAACAAGAGGACGGAGTCTCAGGCTGCACCAGGGGAACTTTAGGCTTGAGGTGAGGAGAGAGTTCTTCACAGAGAGAGTTGTTAGCCATTGGAATGTGCTGCCCAGCGAGGTGGTGGGGTCACCACCCCTGGAGCTGTTTAAGACAGATTGGACATAGCACTTGGTGCCATGGTTCACTAGTTATGAGGTGTTGGGTGACAGGTTGGACTTGATGATCTTTGAGGTCTTTTCCAACCTTATGATTCTATGATTCTAAGTGCTAATTAGCAACAACTAAACCATCAGTGCATTGTCAGCATTATTCTTGCATTAAATCCAAACACAGTACTAAGACAGCTACTAGGAAGAAAATTATAGTAGATGAACTTGATAGAGTGCAGAAGTTTCTGCCAAATGGCTAAAGTTTCACCTGAAGAGAGCTAGTCTCAGAAACTCAGACCCCAATTTTCTCAATGAGCAACAGATAAGAGAGAAACCTAACTTTCAACTGACAAGTGCTAAGCTCTTTTCTCTTTATCCTTCTACTCAGTTTCAGTTGTAGTTACATGTGAGCACTCAGTCCAAGGTGATTCTCCAAAACTTCTTCATTGTTTTCTACTGCAAACCTATAGTCTGTATTACATTTCATTTGGCAAAAATTTGATCCTAATTTGATTAATAACATTCACTCTCTACTGTTTACATAAGAATTTGAAATCTCTCCCAGCTTTAACAACTCTGTGAAACGAAACAAGGGTAGAGCCCAGGGCAATCCCATCTAGTTTCTAACACAGTTTACATAACTTCTGCTTATAGGGTTTCAGTTTTCACTTTACATTCTTGCAGAATAAACTCATGATCTCTTACTTTTTATACATTTTGAGACTGCACATAAAAAGTGTTTTAAGGCATAGGCTGAGGGCATTTGTGTACCTCTTTCCTCAGGGCCATGTAGCCAAAGTACAGACTGCAGTATGATCAAACCATGAATATGGATTTTGTGTGCATCACCTCATAATTCTCCAGAACACTCATAAACACAAATGTGAAAACCTCATCTCTGGGACCAACTTGTCTATTGCCCAGCTACATGTGCTATATGGAATACTGGAGGAGAAAAGCACATGTAAAATCTATAACATGGTTCTGCAACTGAGATTGTATTACTTCTTCAGAAATGGCTTTTCACTCTCAGGAACACCAGCACAAAGCCTCTGAAACGGCGGCCAAGCTGTCAGGTGGTGGCTTGGACAGGAACAATCTGTGCTGGGTTAGGAACTGGCTGGAGAGCTGTGCCCAGAGAGTGGTGGTGAATGGCGCCACATCCAGCTGGCAGCCAGTCACTAATGGTGTCCCCCAGGGATCAGTGCTGGGCCCCATCCTCTTTAACATCTGTATTGATGATCTGGATGAGGGGATTGAGACAGTCATCAGTAAATTTGCAGACAATACCAAGTTGGGAGCAGGTGTTGATCTGTTGGAGGGTAGGAGAGCTCTGCAGGGGGACCTTGACAGGCTGGACAGATGGGCAGAGTCCAACATGTGACATTCAACAAGTGCAAGTGCCGGGTGTTGCACTTTGGTCACAACAACCCCATGCAGTGCTACAGGCTGGGGTCAGAGTGGCTGGGGTCAGAGTGGCTGGAGAGCAGCCAGGCAGAGAGGGACCTGGGGGTAGTGGTTGACAGTAGGCTGAACATGAGCCAGCAGTGTGCCCAGGTGGCCAAGAAGGCCAATGGCATCCTGGCCTGCATCAGAAATAGTGTGGCCAGAAGGACCAGAGAAGTCATTGTGTCTCTGTACTCAGCACTGAGGGAGCTAGGATTGATTAGCCTGGAGAAGAGGAGGCTCAGGGGAGACCTTCTTGCTGTCTACAACTACCTGAAGGGAGGTCGTAGGCAGGAGGAGGTTGGTCTCTTCTCCCAGGCAACCAGCACCAGAACAAGAGAACACAGTCTCAGGCTGCACCAGGGGCAGTTTAGGCTTGAGGTGAGGAGAAAGTTCTTCACAGAGAGAGTTGTTAGCCATTGGAATGTGCTGCCCAGGGAGGTGGTGGAGTCACCATCCCTGGAGGTGTTCAAGAGGGGATTGGATGTGGAACTTGTTGCCATGGTTTAGTAGTCATGAGGTCTTGGGTGAGAGGTTGGACTTGATGATCTCTGAGGTCTTTTCCAACATTATTGATTCTGTGATTCTGTGATGATGCAGCTGGTCTATCACAGGAGGCATCTGCAAGTAAAGCTCGCATTTCTGCATTCTGACAGTACACATTTTTGAACACTTTAGCATATTAGGTCAACATAGATCCTTCATATCACTTTTTTTCTGACATGTAAATTCCACATCTTTCTGTATCTATCTTCCCTAGAAAGGAAAGTCTTCAGGGCACCTGAACATTGTGATTTGCTCCTGTAAGTACTTTTTATCAATTGTTTATGAACATAATTTTCCTAGTAGGGGATTAATTTATTTACTTAAGTCTCCTTCCATCTGTAACTGCTCTTCTTTTGTCCCGCTAGAAAATGCTCAGTCATAGCAGAGTTAATCTGGGAGGTCCAAATCACCTCAGTCAATGGAAAGCATCTGTCACAAAGACTTAGCACACAAGTAAAGGACTGGACTGTTTCTAGCTGAAACTGCTAGTGCTGACCAACAATGCTTTTTCACCTCCGCTCTGAAACAGATTAAACAACATGGAAAGGGGATGTCAGTAGATTTTGTGAACAGAATAACACTTTCCCCACTTTGGAGCTTTTTTAAAGTTATCCAAAAGAGGCTAGAGGCAGAAAACTCAACAGGATCTTGTTCTAAGCTCAGAGCATAGATGTAGCTGCCACAAAAGTATTCCTGAGAAACATAATGTGCAAATGAAATAAAACAGGCTCACCTGCCTGTAATCCTGGGCAGACATCATCAGTATAAACTCTTTCCTTTTAAATCCATTGATCTACAAAAATAATGGGTATTATAATTTCTAATCCCACTTTGCACCCTCATCAATACAGCTTCCTATGTTGTCCATCTCTTCAGATTTAGAGAGGGAGAGCAAGAGGTTGGAACAGCCAGACACTAGGACATTCTCCTTCAACAGTAAGAGGTGAACAGCTCCACTTTTTTGTGACCATGAAACTATAGTCTAGTGCCTTAAATCCAGTTTTTCAGACACCAGTTTTCTTTTCAGATGAAATCTCAGAGCTCCTTAGATCCCCAGCTTTGCTTTGGATAGTGCCCTGAAGACACTTGTTGGCACATGTAACACAATTCCTGCTGTTCATCCCATCATCTGCCTTTAAATATATGAAGATGGGGGAACCCAGACAAAAGGTAGACACCAATAATATGAAACTCTGTGTATTACATGGCAAGAACATTTTAATTGCATTCATCTCTATAGAAAGCAAGCAGCAGCAACAGCAGCTAGCAAAATGAATTTGGGGTAAGTGGTATGTACTTCGTGCCTCACAGCATAGCAGCTGGAGGTACCCAGAGCAGGGAGTAGCTCAGGACATGATTAATCCACAGCCTGAATGAAAAATGACAGGATCATGGTTTAGGATGCAACATACATAATAAGAGGAACCAGCGATGTGTTATACTGATGTGAATGCATTCTAGCCTCATGTCCTGACTTAAAGAGAAGGTAAAAAACATTAATACCTATTGCAAAAGTGTTTCTACCTAAAAACATCTAGAGAATCATAGAATGGTCTGGGTTGTATGGGATCTCCAAAGGTCCTTCTGCTGTAAGCTGGAGCATCCTCAACTAGGTCAGGCTGCACAAAGCCCTGTCAAGCCTCACTTTGAGTATCTCCAGGGATGGGGCCCCAACCACCTTCTTCAGCAACCTGCTCCAGTATTCCACCACCCTCAAGGTAAAGAACTTGTTCCCAACATCCAATCTAAATCTGGTCTTCTCTAGTTTGAAGCCATGCCTCTCATCCTATCACTCCAGGGCTTTGTAAACAGTCTCTTTCCATCCTTCTGGTAGACCCTCTTCAGGTACTGGAAGGCTGCTATTATGTTTCTCCATAGCCTCCTCTTCTCCAGGCTGAACAACTCCAGCTCCCGAGCCTGCCTGTCTTTGTAGCAGAGGAGCTCCAACCTCCTGATCATTTTCATGGCCCATTTTGTGGGCTCCAGAGCTGGATGTAGTATTCCAGGTGAGGTCTCACCAGAGCAAAGTGGCAGAATCACTTCTCTGGGTCTGCTGGCAATGTATCTTTTGATGCAGCCCAGGATGTGATTGGTCTTCTGGGCTGCAAGCACACACCGTCTGCTCATGTCCAGCTTCTCATCCATCAGCACCCCCAAGTCCCTTTCCTCAGGGCTGCTTTGTGGCACCTCATCTCCTAGGCTGTGTTGATACCAAGGATTGCTCCAGCCCAGGTGCAGAACCCTGCACTTGTTCTTACTCAACCTCATGAGGTTCACCTGGGCCCACCTCTCCAGCTTGGGCTCCGTCTGGATTGTGACTGAGGATGACTGGATAAAGCAACAGTTCCTCAGAAATTTTGGCCTTGGGGAAGGCACAAAAGCACACTACAAACATTTCTACCTGACTTTTATCCTGGCTACAAAGAACAAGGAACTGACCCCTTTGTCATTTCCCACTGTAAACCCAAAATGGCAGAAGCCGCTTCTTTCAAGTGTCTAAGCCTTGTCATGCCATCACATCTCTGTATGCTTCTGAGTTTCCTGTTGTGTAGCTGTTTGAACAACATTTTGATGCAAATATTTATGGAAAGAAGATAGAGGAAATACCTCTCCTCAGCTGACTCAGAGTTGTTTCATTCTTGAAAGAAAGATATACCTGTAGGTAAATTTAGCCATTGCAGTTACTAGATTTGTAATCCATGCCTTGAGACTCTTATGGATTCGTACCTGCTGGTGACTGGGAGAAAGGAAATTTATCCAGGAAATTTGTCATTGGCAGAAGTGTTTCAAGATAACCAACTAAAAATATTGTGGAGACAAATTCTACTCTCACTCCAGGCCCACAGACTGGGGTTCCAGTGACATCTACATAGACACTACTGATTTACACTTACAGAAGCCACAAAGCAGATAACAGTGAGTTTACATATTTCTCTCTGGAGCTTTAGTGTCCTCTTGTTAATTTAACTTTTAGCATCAGTGCTATTGTTTGGTTGGTTTTTTCCCCCCCTGTTTGTTTTTGTTGATTTATGATATCATTTATTCTTGGGAAGGTATCATCATCATAATTTGCAATATGCCTACAGATTTCACTCATATTTTTATCCTTTTGCTTCTGAAAAACAAGAATTCTTCAAGGCTAGCTAGTGACTACTTTTTCCACAGTCACTGCAATCATGAGACTACAGTGAAGTGTTTCAGCAGTTCAGCTGGAGAAACCACACTGCTTCACAGAATCAAGAGCATTGCCACTAGAGAATAACAGGACAGCAACACAGGGCATGTTACTGGTCCAGGGAGATGTAGACTGAATATGAATGTACCCAGAAAGGAAACATTTTCTCATTATATATGACCAAAAAACGAACATTTTGATTCCCATCAGTTTGATAAAAAAAAAATGTAAATGTAGTTATTAGACTGCTAGTACACAAGAGGAAGTTTATCAGACAGAAAAGGATATCATGGAACAGCAGCATTTGCATAAAATTTAATGGAAACTACAAAGGATTTTTAACCAGGAGGAAATAAATTATATTGTTCCACAAGTGGGAGAACTAAGGAGATACTGACTCTCCATCAGCAATTACCCCAGTGCCTTCATTTATCTCTGTGGCTTTTGAAAGCTTACCTTTCTCAGAAATACCTCCATTTTCCTCATTTCCTTCATCTCAACACAAAGATGAACAACCTCTCCACAGTCTAATTCTTGTATTAGCTGCCCTCTGATAAACTGAGGACAGCTTCTGAGATTTATAAGGGCAACGAGGCTGGTGAGAGGCCTTGAGCACATGCCCTATGAAGAGAGCCTAAGGTTGTGGACTGGTGGGGGTTGGTCTCTTCTCTCAGGCAACCAGCAACAGAACAAGAGGACACAGTCTCAAGCTGTGACAGGGGAAGTTTAAGCTCAAGGTGAGAAGCAAGTTCTTCACTGAGAGAGTGATGAGCCGTTGGAATGTGCTGCCCAGAGAGGTGGTGGAATCACCATCCCTGGAGGTGTTCAAGAGGGGACTGGACATAGTGCCATGGTTTAATAGAGATGAGGTCATGGGTGAGAGGTTAGACTTGATGATCTTTGAGGTGTTTTCCAACCTTATTGATTCTATGATTTGCATACAATTTTTTTACTAGAGGCAAACCAAGCAGAACAGTTAACCATTGAGTTTATACTGCAGCCTTTCCCTGTGTGAGAGCCCTAATTCGAGTCTCACTCCTCACCCACCACTTTTCACAAAGCATATATATGAGTGCAACTACCTTTTATGTCTTTGTTTCCTTGAAAAAGCTTAAACTGACCAACCTATTTGACAGTTACTTAGGAAAGGATTAGGAGACAAAGAGATGAATACACAGGTGGAAAGCCAACATGATCACATAATCATTACTTGCAGTCAAAAAAATGAAATTGGAAAAACTGTATTTGCTGCTACAGAAAGGGTTTTGTGACAACTCTTCCGTGGGAATGGAATCAATTCCTCTATCAGTATTGAGCACCATTTTAAGCTCTTGAAAAGACAGCTTTACTTGAGCTCACACCAGGCAGGCAGAATCAATGAACCTGCTAGGCAGTCATGATACTGCTGATGAAGCATAGTGCATTAGTGAAAGAAGAGTCTAACAGCATGGGCCTAGCAGAACTTCTCACTTCCCAAGGTCAAACTGAGGCCAAGTGTGGTGAAAAAATGGATGCAATCCTGAATGTACTATAAATTACTCAAAGATGATGTTCTCCCAGTCCTCAAGTCCAGCACTCTATTCACATTATGTTCAAAATGGAAAACTTTAACTTTTATACATTCCACTGTAAGCAAAATAAAGTGGTAGATGAAGTGATCTGGACAAGGGAATTGAGTCCATCATCAGTAAATTTACAGATGACACCAAACTGGGGGCAGGTGTTGATCTGTTAGAGGGTTGAAGGACTCTCCAGAAAGACCTTGACAGGCTGGACAGATGGGCACAGGGCATGAGATTGAACACATCTAAGTGCCAGGTTCTACATATTGGCCGCAACCCCATGCAGTGCTACAGGCTGGGGTCAGAGTGGATGGAGAGCAGCCAGGCAGAGAGGGACCTGGGGGTACTGGTTGATAGTAGGCTGAACATGAGACAGCAGTGTACCCAGCTGGACAAGAAGGCCAATGGCATCCTGGCCTGCATCAGGAACAGCGTGGCCAGCAGGAGCAGGGAAGTCATTGTGCCCCTATACTCAGCACTGCTTAGGCCACACCTTGAGTCCTGTGTCCAGTTCAGGGCCCCTCAGTTTAGGAAAGATTTTGAGTTGCTAGAATGTGTCCAGAGAAGGGCAACAAAGCTGGGGAGGGGTTTGGAGCACAAGGCCTATGAGGAGAGGCTGAGGGAGCTGGGGTTGCTTAGCCTGGAGAAGAGGAGGCTCAGGGGAGACCTTCTTGCTGTCTACAACTACCTGAAGGGAGGTTGTAGCCAGGTGGGGGTTGGTCTCTTCTCCCAGGCAACCAGCACCAGAACAAGAGGACACAATCTCAAGCTGTGCCAGGGGAGGTTTAGGCTGGATGTTAGGAAGAAGTTCTTCATACAAAGAGTGATTGGCCATTGGAAGGTGCTGCCTGGGGAGGCAGTGGAATCACCATGACTGGAGGTGTTTACAAAGAGACTGGATGGGATGCTTGGTGCCATAATTTAGTTGATTAGATAGTGTTGGATGATAGGTTGGACTCAATAATCTCAAAGGACTCTTCCAACCTGGTTAATTCTATTCTATTCTAAGACAAAAATCAATTAAACAAAACTAAAGGCTCTGTAGATCAAATTCTCATGATCATTCTTCCTTGACCTAGCATTGATGTGCAGAGTTAAAGCAAGTGCACTCTATTTTTGCTATGCAACTTTCATTAGTGCTTATACAGGGGTTAATTGCTCTCTCAAGTTTCAGAGAGAATTCAGCATGTTATTTTCCTTTAGCACCAAGATCTTTCACAAGTATTCAGGTTTTAATTATTTTCTAATGCAAAAATCCTCTCTTTGACCTTCACTTAAGTTGTCATCAACTTGCAACACTGTGATGACTTCTGAGAAGTTCTATCACTTCTGAAAAGTGAAGTGTATTAAACTGCCTCTCTGTCAAGATAAATGAGATTCTTGACTTTGTCTCTTGCATTTTCATTAAAGTGCTTTGTAGCTCTAAGCAGCAGTATTTTTTCAGTACTGAATGGTGACATGCAGAAGTGATGTAATGGTCATTATTATGGTCATCAGCTGCTTTATTCATAGCTATGCCTTGAGGATACTTCATACAGTATATGAAAATGTCCCTTGAAGAATATATATTGCTATCCTGAACTCTAACTGGGGTTTGTAACACTTTTCTTTCATTAATTGCTACAGATTCATTTATCCATCTCTCTATATACCTGCTCTTCTTGTTCATTCTTTCAACTTATTGTAAATCTTTATGAAGTACTTTCACTGTTTCTTAGAAAGCTTTCACATTTGCACATTTCTCTTCTGTACTGACTGTTAGCTGTTTCCTGTTGTTATGAATAAAGGGTGATAAGGTGTAACTATATACAAAAGTTATTAAAAATTATAAAGGTTTGGTATCTGGTTGAGAATATCTTCACAGTATAGGAATGGTTACAAATAGTTTGAGAAACAGCATCTGGGAAAGATAGATCCAAAAGCAGCAAATTACTCCACTAACAAAAGGCAGGAATTTCCTGGAGACTTTAGGAATATATTAATTGCTCACAATGATGCTCATGGATTGTGGGAATTCTTCTTTTGCCTCTTTTTATTGGAAAATCCACCTGAACTGCTTTGCTGCTTACAATCCACATATATGTGGTGGGCAAAAATCCAAGAGAGAAGACTCTCCTGCACTTTGCAGCTCACCTGTTTTATCCGGCCAGCTAATTTTTGTCAGAATTGTCACCAAAGTCTAGAACTGATAACCATCAGTTAAGCATGCCCTAGCATGCCCAAAACATGCCCAGACTTGACCCTGCACAAGGTCTGTGCCTGGCAGGATATGTGGCTTGGGTCCCATGTGAAATCCACAGGACTGGGAGGGGGAGGTATCTGTCCTCTGGCTCCCTTCATCTCAGCTTTTCTGTTTCCTCACCCAGACTGTCTTTGCAGGGTAGGAAAAAGGGGTTTTGGGTGCACTGCTGTACCTGTGTGCATCTCTTCATAATCACAAAACCGAGAAGCAGAACAATCTGACTAAACATCTCCATTGCCCTAAGTCAAGAGTAAGAGTGAGCTCTCAAGGTGTGTTTCTGAAGACAACAGGAGGTAAAGGTTACTCAAGGTGTTTGTTGCATCTGACATGCTATGAGTTATACATGAGCAAGGCCAGGCTTCAGGGCTGTGTTAGCTCCCATTGAAACTTGCTCATTTATACAACCCACAAATTTTTTCCACTTTAGTCCACTGTCTTTCCTCTTCACCCCACCTGCTTTCATACTCCAACCACACCTTAGATACTGTCTTCTCAATCATACATTCACTAGGTTATAGGTAAGTATATGCTTATGCATGTCATACCAGAAGAAAATGACATGCACAATTTGGTATTTCCTTCAAAACCCTCATCACACAGAATCAAGGGAGTATATCAGCCTTGTACCTTGATAATGAAGATTCAGATTTTTTAACGGGATAATTTTATTGGATTCTAATCTCAAAAAAATGGAGGTCAAATAATAAATCCCTAAAGCATGTAGTATTATCTATTTAAAATTGATTGTTTTTAACACTCTCTCATGATTTTAAAGGGTGTGACTCATTGTTCTAGAATGCCTGGAATTAACAATATGAAGTAAAAGGAAAAAACAAGGCTCCATCAGAATGTAAGCCCTTAGGCAATACTGTAGCAATAAAACAAACACTATCTTATAGCTAGAAAGCTATTTCTAGGTCACTCTGTGTGTCAGCAGGACTTTGTCAGCAGGACTTAAGCAAAGAATAAAAAGAAGTGAATTTCATAGTGCATCTAAGGCTTTGTGAAACAGCACAGCTTCTGTGGAATTAATTCTGCTCACAAGATGAGGTTTCCACCTCCACAGTACATCAGCATTATCTAACTAACAGAGAAAAGCCTCTGTTAAGTTAGTTTCTGTGCAATGTTTGCATCTTTCCTGTCAATATTGTGGCTATAGGCAACTCCTTCCCACATAATACATTGGTGTTCTGTGTATTTTCATGAAGGGTAAGTTGTAATGGGAATAGTTTTGCCACTTGATAAACAAAGAATCATTTAAAACTCTTAGAGTTTTACTTAGAAACTCATAAACATGAGGATGTGTGGGTTTGTTTTTTTTTGCTAGGACAATGAAATGCTATTTAGCTACTGAAATCTCAATTAACTAAAATTCTGTGCCGGTGCTATTGATGTAAATCAAGCTATTAGACAGGCATTGCAAATGAAGATGCAGAATTGGTTCCAACCATTTAGCTACTGCTAATTCAGATGAAACGGAAGGCAACACATTGAATCTAACATTTTCTGTATAGACATTTTAGTAGTCTTTTTTCATTGCAAGAATTTATAGACTGTGCAAAAATAGCACCAGTAAAAACATGACAATGTAATGGTGAAATGCACTGTAATACTCTATCCTATATTATAAAAGAATTGAGAAATATGGAGAGCATTACCTCACACATTAGCCAATGAACCATTCCATACTACTCTATCTCATGGAAATGCTGATGTTAAAAACAATGGAAGGTTTACCAGGGGAATTTAGTGACAGGGAAGGGGTTATATTATGGTCACTAATAAAAACACCTCATGAGTTCAGATTTCCACAGGAGAACTGCCACAAAGCAATATTTATCCCTCCAACAGCAGTTTGTATATGGATTGACATTCAGGGGCAGATCAGAGCAAAAAGGCCTAAATAGCACACAGGGAAAGAAAGATATCTAAAATCTAACTCAAGGAAGCCGGTAGCTCAGCAGAGGGAAGGCAGAACTCATATGAGGAAAATGCTTAAGGGAGAAGTCATTTAGAAACTGAATCTCAAAGAGATTTTAACACCTGGGCTGAAAGGCAGTGCTTTCCTTGACTTGTTTGAGAGCTATACACTCCAGGGCCTAACCAAAATCAGCCTTTAATTTTAAATATGAAATCAATAGTGTCTGCCATATTGGAGAGTAGCCTATATGCCATCATGTGCAGTTTAAAGTACAGCTTTCACCTTTTGGTGAAGGGCAATGAAGCTGGTGAAGTCTTATAAGGAGCAGCTGAGAGAACTAGAATTGTTTGGCCTAAAAGAAAGAGGTTCAGGGGAGATGTTCTCACTCTCTACAACTACCTGAAAGGAGGTTGATGTAAGATGGGTGTCAGATTCTTCTCCCAATTACCAAGCAATAGGACAAGAAGAAACAGCATGTAGTTTCTCCAGGTGAGTTTTAGAATCATAGAATCATAGAATCCACAAGGTTGGAAAAGACCTCAGAGATCATCAAGGCCAACCTGTCACCCAACACCTCATGACTACTAGACCATGGCACCAAGTGCCACGTCCAATCCCCTCTTCAACACCTCCAGGGATGGTGACTCCACCACCTCCCTGGGCAGCACATTCCAATGTCCCACAACTCTCTCTGTGAAGAACTTTCTCCTCACCTTGAGCATAAACTTCCCTTGGCACAGCTTGAGACTATGTCCTCTTGTTCTGGTGCTGCTTGCCTGGGAGAAGAGACCAACCTCCTCCTGGCTACAACCACCCTTCATGTAGTTGTAGACAGCAATAAGGTCTGCCCTGAGCCTCCTCTTCTCCAGGCTAAACAATGCCAGCTCCCTCAGCTTCTCCTCATAGGTGGACATTAGGAAAAATTTCTTCACCACAAGGTTGTTTAGCATTGGAATGGGCTGCTCAGGGATGTGCTTGAGTCACAGTTCCTGGAGTTATTTAAAAGACCGTATGGGTGTGGAGCTTAGGGAAATGGTTTACTGGTGGACTTGACTGTGCTTAATGGTTGTACTTGATAATCTTACTGTTATTTTCCAAAGTTTCTGATTCTATTTCCTCCCACCATAGTCTTCTCATTTCATATCAACAATATAAAATGTTGTCTTATTGGCAGAATACAAATGATTGAGCAAATCAATAGTTTGGATCATATGTAATTCAGGTCTTTTTTTGTTTAACTGTTATGTATTTCCTGAGAGAGACAATGAGAGACAATCAAAGTGATTGACAGCAAAGTGACTAATAACCCATCACACTGGAGCACATTAGGCTTAGGACTCTTCTCAGACAGCAGCATTTCCTCCATCAAAGCAGGATGAGGAAAATGCTGAATCATACTAACTACAGCCAGTATAAACAGATGTTAACAAGGACCTATGCTCACCAATGAGCTAATTGTTTTTATTTTGTTCCACTATTTTCACTAAGAAACTGGCTTATGGTAATAAAAAATGTTCTAGGATTCTTCAAATAGACAAAAAAATTTATCTCAACAAATATCTGGAAATAAGACAACTTGGTTGCCATTTTAAGTGTCCCTGAATGCCTAAAATTAGCTCTTCTATGTGGAGGCATATGGAAGTTAGGTCCTTCTGGCCTGCATTAGGAATAATGTGGCCAGCAAGAGCAGGGAAGTCATTGTGCCCCTGTACTCTGCATTGGTTAGGCTGCACCTTGAGTACTTTGTCCAGTTCTGGGCCCCTCAGTTTAAGAAGGACCTCGAGACACTTAGAATAAACCATTAATTTAGAATAAACCAAACCAGGCTGGAAGAGACCTTCAAGATCATCACATCCAACCCATCAACCAATCCAACCCACCTAAACAACTAAACCACGGCACCAAGCACCCCATCAAGTCTCCTCCTGAAAACCTCCAATGACGGCGACTCCACCACCTCCCCAGGCAGCCCATTCCGATGGGCAATCACTCTTTCTGTATAGAACTTCTTCCTAACATCCAACCTAAACCTCCCCTGGAGCAGCCTGAGACTGTGTCCTCTTGTTCTGGTACTGGCTGCCTGGGAGAAGAGACCATCATCTGCCTGTCTACAACCTCCCTTCAGGTAGTTGTAGAGAGTGATAAGGTCACCCCTGAGTCTCCTCTTCTCCAGGCTAAACAATCCCAGCTTGCTCAGTCTTTCCTCATAGGGCTTGTGTTCCAAACTTGAACGTGTCCAGAGAAGGGCAACAAGGCTGGTGAGAGGCCTTGAGCACAAGCCCTATGAGGAGAGGCTGAGGGAGGTGGGATTGTTTAGCCTGGAAAAGAGGAGGCTCAGGGGTGACCTCATTGCTCTCTACAACTACCTGAAAGGTGGTTGTAGCCAGGAAGGGGTTGGTCTCTTCTCCCAGGCAAGCAGCACCAGAACAAGAGGACACAGTCTCAAGCTGTGCCAGGGGAAGTTTAGGCTCGAGGTGAGGAGAAGGTTCTTCACCGAGAGAGTCATTCGCCATTGGAATGTGCTGCCCAGGGAGGTGGTGGAGTCACCGTCGCTGGAGGTGTTGAAGAGGAGATTGGACGTGGCACTTGGTGCCATGGTCTAGTCATGAAGTCTGTGGTGACAGCTTGGCCTTGATGATCTTTGAGGTCTTTTCCAGCTTTAGTGATACTGTGATACTGTGATACTTTCATGGCTCAGGAAGTGGAAGGAGAGTGACCAGACAGAAAGGGACCTGGGGGCACTGGTGGATACTAGGCTGACCATGAGCCAGCAGTGTGCCCAGGTGGCCAAGAGGGCCAATGGCATCCTGGCCTGCATCAGGAACAGGGTGGTCAGCAGGAGCAGGGAGGTCACTCTGCCCCTGTCCTCAGCACTGGTTAGGCCACACCTTGAGTCCTGTGTCCAGTTCTGGGCCCCTCAGTTTAGGAAAGACGTTGAGTTGCTGGAACATGTCCAGAGAAGGGCAACTTAGCTGGGGAGGGATTTGGAACACAAGCCCTATGAGGAGAGGCTGAGGGAGCTGGGGTTGCTTAGCCTGGAGAAGAGGAGGCTCAGGGCAGACCTTATTGTTGTCTACAACTACCTGAAGGGAGGTTGTAGCCAGGTGGGGGGTTGGTCTCTTCTTCCAGGCAACCAGCACCAGAACAAGAGGACACATTCTCAAGCTGCACCAGGGGAGGTTTAGGTTGGATGTTAGGAAGAAGTTCTTCATAGAAAGAGAGATTGGCCCTTGGAATGGGCTGCACCAGGGGTGGTGGTGGAGTCACCATCACTGGAGGTGTTTATGGAGAGACTGAATGGGGCACTTGGTGCCATGCTTTAGTTGATTAGATGGTGTTGGATGATGGGTTGGACTCAATGATCTCAAAGGTTTTTTCCAGCCTTGTAAATTCAATTCTATTCTATTCTATTCTATTCTATTCTATTCTATTCTATTCTATTCTATTCTGTTCTGTTCTGTTCTGTTCTGTTCTGTTCTGTTCTATATTGCTAGAATATGCATTTTTTTCCAGTTGCTCAGTGAATGTGAGAACTGGAAAAAGATCCAATTTCTGTAACTAATGCTAGACCATTCTGCAGAAAACAGTTGGTGTTGCAAGAAGGGGCCGCTATACGATCAGTGTGATCAGCGGAATCCAACTTTATTGAGCATCAGGCACATCTTATATACAGTTTGCTATAATTATGCCCACTTGGCAACATACTATTGGTTTCTCTCTAAAAGGTTGCATCATTGTTTTCAGAACTCTGTGGAATTCTTCTATCCGGCCTAATTGCTCTCTTTCCCAGATCTTGCCTCCTCCTTATCTTGCTTGCCTCCCTTCTCAGGGGCAGCTGGACTTCAGCATACCAAGCAATCAGCACTTTCTCACAGCTCCTACTCCACCACTATATTATCAACAGAGAATTCTTCAAGGCCTGAATTGCACAGGTGTTCCTGGGACCCAAGTCCCCTCTTGCTCAAAACAAACCCCAACAAATCTCCCGTTTTTCTTTTGTGCAAGTAAGGCCTTGGAGGTTGTCCTTTGAACACTTTGCATAATACAATTATAAACAAGTTTAACAATAATCAAAATTAGTACAATAATAGCTAAAAACCTTAAAGCTTACTACTATAATTAACAAACATATTTACATCAAGTCTAGGTATCCCTATCAGACGTGTCTGTAAAGGTTCACTCACAGTCTGAAGGCTCAATCAAAATTCATTATTGCCTGTTATGTTGGGCCATGTTACCTATACAAGGCACAAAGCTTAAGTTGAATCTAGATAGAATGCTCTAACAGAGCTGGCATAATACATGGTCAAAGATAACAGACATTGTAAAGAACTTAGATCTTAATAGTTCCGATCTTTACATTTCACTCCTCTTATTAACAAAAAATACATGATTATGCCTGAACACATTACAAAGATTAAAACATAAATGCAATCCTTAACACTGTTTTACAATCTACTTTAGGGATATGTTAAATTTTTATTTTCTCTAGGATGGTCAAAAATCATAAATTGTTTAATAGTAGCAAGATTTCTTTAATCTGTAAAGGTAGATCTGGCCAGGCTCTAGCTTCACAGACAGAAAACTTGCAGGCAATCAGCAAGAGCAAAGAGGTTCATTGCTTTGCCCTATATAAAATTACCCATAATAATGTGTTTTTGCTCATCCTAGTAATACTGATCTCTTATTGGTACCATTAAAAAACCTTTTTATTTTTGCTATGGAGTATTCTCTCTTTCCGCCCCCCCCCCCCTTTTTTTTTTTTTTTTTTTTGATGTTTTCAACCGAAAATGAAAATGCATGTTGTGTTGTTAAGAATTTTGATTTTCCCTCTCAGTGTGTAAAATTATAGCAAACTGGTGAGATAACATATAAGTCCCTATGAACATTTTCTCTAATCACACAACAATCAACCAACCATAATATTCAGTCCTAATTCACATGATGCTGTGTTACATTCTTCTGATTGATGCTTTTGACCCCAGATTATCACAACAGTTATTGTGATCGATGTTCGACTTCATGGGAAATGCTGTTTCCTCTTAGTCTTGATTCTTCTGCACATTAGTGAAGGAATAGTTGTTAAAATTAATACCTATTTACTACAAACCTTAACTTATGCTAATACCAAAAATCCTTAAAACCTTAAAAGACTATGTTAAAATTAATCCATCAAATCAGTGTCTAAAAAGAAATAAAATTGTTACATTAACTAAAAAACACTTTCCAAAATTAAAACCTCTTTATACATTCCTTAACTATATTACATGGAGCTCCTTTAAAATGCCTAGGCAGACAACTAAGAAGGTTCGAACCAAAAGAAAATCTTACAAGTTGAACTCTTTACTACATACATACACCTTACTGCAATTACTATGTACTAAATACCTGTAAATACCAAATGTTTACCATTCATTATGCTTACCAGGAAAACTTAGCAAAACTCTAAATAACAAATCTCTGAAAGACATCACAATCAGAAATGACAAAATGAGTACTGTTGCTTTAATTCAGAACAGAGCCATGGTCGACAGTAGCCGTACCAGAAACCGCTGCGGGGGGGGGGTGTGGGGTGTGGGGAGGGGTGTGGGGGGGTGCTGAGGTTAAGACCACACCCAATTGCTGCATCACATCCCGGTCCACCAAAGCATTGATTCCATTAGGCAATGGCATAACCGTAACTGTAATTGTAACTGTAATTAAGGCCTGTTTTCCTTCAATCTTCACTACAATTTTGTGACTACTCTGCATTACTGCTTGAGCTCCTACAGGCTGACCATTGATGTATATAGGTCCCTTTACATTTGTTTCCACTTTAATGGGCCGATTATCTATTAAGGTAGCATCTACTGCTGTTGCCATGTCCAAGCCGATGCTCCCTCTGGTTGCTGGTTGTAAGGCTGAGGTGTCGTTTTCATTTCTGCGTCCTGCTGGTAATAGACTGGAGCTGCCACTTGCGTCCCGGCGTGGCGGCTCTTCGCACTGCTCTGGCCGTTTCCCGAACTTTGACATGCATTGGTGGAATGAGAATTACTTTTACAATTATCACACCATACAAATTTCACTCTACATTGTGATCGGATATGCCCTTCTTTACCACACTTATAACATTGTATCTTCCTTTGAAAAACATCCCCTTGTTGCCCCCTCGTATTACCCTTTAAAGGAGCTAAGGCTGCCAATATTTGGGTTTTTGACTCCGCAGCCTCTTCCAATTTCAGTGATCGTTCAGCCAATTTGTGCATAGTATCTATGAGAAAAGCCTGTGGACCAGAAGGTATGTTAGCTGCTCTTTCCAGCATCTCCTCAATTGTGGTCCCCTGTGGTAAATTTACCAATACTGATTTTGTTTTTGTATTAGCTCCTTCAAAAGCTACATTTTTTAACATATAACCCTTTAAATAGTCAGGAATATCCGAATTACTCATTGCCTCACATACATGATCTACAAATTCTGCAACCGACTCTTCTGGCTTTTGTCTTAAAGACATATAGTGCGGCCTGCTTGTACTCTTTTTAATGCCTTTTGGGCACATTCCATTGATTTCTGAAAGACCGCAGGACCACTTCAAACTTGTCGTTCAACACCAAACCATTGTCCTGTTCCCATTAATTGTTGTGCTGTGACTCCAGCCAGGGGATCCCCCTGCTGCTGTTGTGTATTCTCAGAGAGCTGGCAAAACTGACCCCAAAACTCATCAAACATGATCATTTGAGAAGGAGTCAAAATCATTCTCATCAGTGTCTTAATGTCCTCTGGAACCAACAAATCACTACCCCAGATATACTGCAGCATTTGTCGGGCAGGCTCGCTATGTAGCCTGCTTTCAGCTACCGTTGACTCTCAATCGCTGCAAAATCTTCCAGTCCAAAACCTGATAGTGTCCTTGATTATGATCAATATCATACGTTACAGGAAAACACAGTACCTTAGACAACTCAGCAGCCACATCGTAACATCCATTTTTCATAGCCTCCTGAGCAATCGCTTTCCAGTTAATTTGCACAACCACTCCCGAGCTAGGTTTCTTCTCCGTTTTATTTTCTAAGAGCATTTCTTTTCCCTGGGAACTTTCTAAAATCAGTTTTTGACACATGTGCTCCACCAACTTTTCTAACTGAGCTGGAGAAATAGATAACGGTGTCTCCCTCTGATTTACTGTCTCAGCTTGTGATTCTACGCTGTCGTTCAGTTCAGCCGAAGCCCCCACTCCCTTAGCCAGGCAGGCTGCGCCTGGGGCTAGGTCATTAGGCGCCTCACTGAATTCCGTCGGTGGGGGTGGAGGTGGAAATTCAGGTCTTGCAGGGCACCATAGTGGTGTTGTGCTCTGTGCCGGAGGCAGCCCCAGGCGATATTTTTCAAACACCTCCTTCGGTTGCAATTCGGATACAACTGGCGCTGCATCCCATTCTGACAAATTCGCAGTAACTGCAGCAGCCATTCACTGTTCCAGTTCATAGGTTTTAACACAGTTCATGCATTCTCGCCACGACTTTTGCAGCTTTATAGCAGTTTTATCACCATCTATAACCAAGTCCCACAACTTGTTCCTGTATTCTCTCCAACAAGCTTCATCAAAATAACTATCTCCGCTAGGGAAATGCCCTAAAGCGGATCCATGGGCCAAAAGTCCAGGCATTACTTTAGACGATATCTCCACCTTACGCTTTTCTAAAAAGCACTTAAATAAATCATATGCCGCCTGCCTATCCATTACTATCCATTATGCGGTAATACCTGTGCCCACAGTCTCAGAGCAGTATTGGCTTACGGCGTCTTCGGTCTTCTGCTGTTTCCTCCGCTTCTCTGTGAGTCAGTAAACACAGCACCAGTACTGCTATCCTGGACCGGAATACTTCTTGCTTTCCACGCTCTCAAACCCTGGTAGTCCTCGTCGGAACGTCACGGCTCCCTTCTTCGCCGTGACTCCTTTCGGAGATTTGCAGAACCCTCCTTTTTGGGTTCAGGACCCACTCTGTGGGGTCCCTGTTCAAGGCGCCGTTGCCCGCATTCTCCACCATTGTTGCAAGAAGGGGCCGCTATACGATCAATGTGATCAGAGGAATCCAACTTTATTGAGCATCAGATACATCTTATATACAGTTTGCTATAATTATGCCCACTTGGCAACATACTATTGGTTTCTCTCTAAAAGGTTACATCATTGTTTTCAGAACTCTGTGGAATTCTTCTATCCGGCCTAATTGCTCTCTTTCCCAGATCTTGCCTCCTCCTTATCTTGCTTGCCTCCCTTCTCAGGGGCAGCTGGACTTCAGCATACCAAGCAATCAGCACTTTCTCACAGCTCCTACTCCACCACTATATTATCAACAGAGAATTGCACAGGTGTTCCTGGGACCCAAGTCCCCTCTTGCTCAAAACAAACCCCAACAAGTTGGGTCAGACAATGACAGATGGAATAACTTATAAAACTTAGGATATTAGTCAATCCCTGATCATATAAGGAGGAAACTTAAGTCTATTATCCATTTCTATGAAGAAAGCCTTTTGTCAGAGAACTCCTGCAGCAAATGCTGAGGTGCTTAGAGATTTGGGGATTGTAACTGAGGCCTTTGGAGAATCATAATTTTTGGTGTAGTGCCTCTATGTTCATATCAGTGCACTTATCTTCCGGGATCATTTCTTGTAAGTACTTCTGATTGAGTTTCTATGAAATGAATATTCATCAACAACATGCATAACAGCCTGCATATCTGACTGCTTGTGCAAAAAGAAAATGAAAATGTACTTTCTGCAAGAATTTATATCTGAGATGAATTACAGTCAGCCAATCATGAAGTGAAAGTTCTATACCATGACTCATGTTTAGACACATTGATATAGTTCTTTCTGAATTGCAGTCTGGCATAAGGCAAATGGTTGTACTGCAGAACAACACAGGACAATCCAGGGTGCTGAGAGAGCTGGCAGATGAGCTGGCCAGGCCACTCTCCATCATTTTCCACCAGTCCTGGCTCACTGGAGAGGTCCCATATGACTGGAAGCTGGCCAATGTGATGCCCATCCACAAGAACGGATGGAAGAAGCAGCCAGGGAATTACAGCCTGTCAGCCTGACCTCAGTGCCAGGAAAAATTATGGAGCAGATCATCTTGGGGGCAATCTCTGTGCACCTGAAGGATGGCCAAGGGATCAGGCCCAGCCAACATGGATTTAGGACAGGCAGGTCCTGTCTGACGAAACTGATCTCCTTCTATGATCACTTGACTGCCTGGTGGATGTGGGGCAGGCTGTGGATGAAGTCTACCTGGACTTCAGCAAGGCTTTGACACCATCCCCCACAGCAAACTGCTGGCCAAGCTGTCAGGTAATGGCTTGGACAACAGCATTCTAAGCTGGTTTAGGAACTGGCTGGAAGGTCGAGCCAAGAGAGTGGTGGTGAATGGTGCCACATCCAGCTGGCAGCCAGTCAGTAGTGCTGCCCCCCAGGGATCAGTGCTGGGCCCCATCCTGTTCAATATCTCTACTGATGATCTGGATGATGGGATTCAGTTAGTAATCAGTAAATGTGCATGTGACAGCAAGCTGGGGGCAGGTGTTGGTCTGTTAGAGGGTAGAAGGGCTCTGCAGAGGCCGTGACAGGCTGGACAGATGGGCAGAGTCCAACATGATGGCATTCAACAAGTCCAAGTGCTGGGTTCAGCACTTTGGCCACAACAACCCCGTGCAGTGCTACAGGCTGGGGTCAGAGTGGATGGAGAGCAGCCAGGCAGAAAGGGACCTGGGGGTACTGGTTGGCAGCTGGCTGAACATGAACCAGCAGTGTGCCCAGGTGGCCAAGAAGGCCAATGACATCCTGGCCTGGATCAGGAATAGTGTGGCCAGCAGGAGCAGGGAAGTCATTCAGGCCCTGGACTCAGCACAGGTTAGGCCACACCTTGAGTCCTGTGTCCAGTTCTCGGCCTCTCAGTTTAAGAAGGACATTGAGACTCTTGAATGTGTCCAGAGAAGGGCAACAAGGCTGGGGAGAGACTTCAAGAAGAAGCCCTATGAGGAGAGTCTGTGGGAGCTGGGATTGTTTAGCCTGGAGAAGAGGAGGCTCAGCAGAGACCTTATTGCTTTCTACAACTACCTGAAGGGAGGTTGTAGCCAGGAGGGGGTGGAATAGGCTGCCCAGGGAGGTGGTGGAGTCACCATCCCTGGAGGTGTTCAAGAGGGGATTAGACATGGCACTTCAAGCCATGGTTTAGTAGACATGAGGTCTTGGGTGACAGTTTGGATGTGATAATCTTTGAGCTCTTCTCCAACCTTATTGATTCTATGATTCTGAGAACATTCTTAAAAGGACAATACCTTTAATGTGTTTGTATAAATTTCTTGTACATTTTGATTCTCGTTCTTTCAACAAGATTTTTATTTTTAATGTGTGAAATTCTGGTGACAAAATTAATTGAGCTTTGTTGGAAGCCTGGCCCCACGTTTACCTCTGCTCCTTCTGAGCAGAAGAACAAGAAATGAAATTGCTATAAGGCTCCTACAACAGGGTAATGAAATACATGTTTTACAGAAAAGTGATGCTTTCTTCTCTCTCAGGTGTGTTCCCGTGAAGAGTTGAAATCTGGAGCCTGGAGGTTTACAAGATATCTATAGATTGAGAATGAGGACTAAGGATAATGAATGCCTGAGCTGAAGAGAGTAGCACTCAGAAAAGCAAAACCATACCACTGCACCTTTTGGAGATATCTGTTTTCTTCTCTTTGGTGATGGAGGTAGAAGTAGTAGGCAAACTTCCATATAATCTTACTGTTAAATACTAGGTGTGCAGTAACAGGTACCAGCATCCAAGATAAGGTTTAAAAGTCATGAAATCTGTTTATATTTTAAATACATCAGCTCACACTCTGAGTCTGAGCCTTTACAGGCAAGTATTCAGCTTTTCTAAACTATAAAACCATCCTACATCAGAACCCCAAGGATTGGTTTGTCAGTTATTTGTTTATATCACATGTTTCCAGGACCAGGCAGTAGCCTTAAGAAAAGATAAATGTGACTAATTGAAAAGCTGGTAGTATGTTGGTCACATAATCTAGGAATAGGGACAGGAGGAAAAAGGAAAAAGGCTTACAGTAAATTCCTGTAGTAAGGAAGATTTAAAGACTCCTAAAGGAGACTATGAGCACCATCGAACCTTGATTATAAGAGAGGTTGTAATATCTAGCAAGCAAAGACCAATTCTTTGCCATAAAGAAAGTGTGGCTAGAGGGGATGCAGATTTCACCCAGAGTTGTGCTTGAATTTTGTTAGCCTACCTAGTTTACCTTTGAAAATAAGAATGTCTGGTCTTTGTGACCAATACCTTCTGTGTACCAAACCATCATACCAGCAGCAGAGATTGCAGTTCTAGAACAAAATGATAATGCAATAGAATAAGATGACATATGGATATAGAATAGAATAGAATAGAATAGAATAGAATAGAATAGAATAGAATAGAATAGAATAGAATTAACCAGGTTGCAAAAGACCTTTGAGATTACTGAGTCCAACCTATCATCCAACACTATGTAATCAACTAAAGCATGGCACCAAGCATCCCATCCAGTCTCTTCCTAAACACCTCCAGTCATGGTGATTCCACTACCTCCCCAGGCAGCCCATTCCAATGGCCAATCACTCTTTGTATGAAGAACTTCTTCCTAACATCCAGCCTAAACGTCCCCTGGTGCAGCTTGAGACTGTGTCCTCTTGTTCTGGCTGGTTGCCTGGGAGAAGAGACCAATCCCCTCCTGGCTACAACCTCCCTTCAGGTAGTTGTAAACAGCAAGAAGGTCTCCCCTGAGCCTCCTCTTCTCCAGGCTAAGCAACTCCAGCTCCCTCAGCCTCTCCTCACAGGGCTTGTGCTCCAAACCCCTCCGCAGTTTTGTTGCCCTTCTCTGGACACATTCCAGCAACTCAACATCTTTCTAAACTGTGGGGCCCAGAACGGGACACAGGACTCAAGGTGTGGCCTAACCACTGCTGCGTCCAGGGGCACAAAGACTTCCCTGCTCCTGCTGGCCACACTATTCCTGATGCAGGCCGGGATGCCATTGGCCTTCTTGGCCACCTGGGCACACTGCTGGTGGCTCATGTTCAGCCAGCTGTCAACCAGTACCCCCAGGTCCCTTTCTGCCTGGCTGCTCTCCATCCACTCTGGTCCCAGCCTGTAGCACTGCATGGGGTTGCTGTGGCTAATGAGTAGAACCTGGCACTTCGATTACTGTGGTTTCTGCTGACATTGTTTCTAGAGATATTTGAAAGAAAAGATGCTAAACATACATATTCTGGGTAGGGTGTGATTGGTGCACCCGAGGAGAGTACCCAAACAGTAATGTACTTGTCCTAGTGACATCAAATTTTGAGAACTCCAGTGCCTGCCATGAGATTTGAACCTGGCCCTCTGACTATTACTGATCTTCTCCTGTAATTTGTATGGAACTACACATAGTACCTCTGAGTGACCCTGCAGAAAAACAGTAAGAAGGCATGAGGAGGACGTTATATTTGTTCTTAAAAAAAAAAAAAAAAAAAAAAAAAGTAGGTTACTTTTGAAGTAAGGAAGAAGGAAGAAAAAAAGTTAATATCTCAAAGATCTTTGCATCAAAAGAGCTCGAGAAGAAAATAAGATACTCTTCATTTCTGAAATTGTCTAACAGAAAAGGTCTTTGAAAAATCAATTATTTCTTTGCACCCCAACCTCTTTTGTCTTTAACAAAGAGGGTACATATGCTGAAAGCACAGGTTTAAGGTGTAAGATCTCAAAAGCACAATAGGAGAAAAATCTGAACACATTTGAAGCTTTCCTTAAAAAATGATCTGGAATATGAGACAACATCTCAGTGATCCAATAGAGAAAACTAATTTTCTCCATCTTGTGCCTTGCAAGATGTGGCTGATGCCTGAAATCAGTGCTGGAAAATTGAGGTTTGTGTACAGCTGGAGATCTATATGTGCCTGGATTTTATAAGCATAGCATAGCATAGCATAGCATAGCATAGCATAGCATAGCATAGCATAGCATAGCATAGCATAGAATAGAATAGAATAGAATAGAATAGAATAGAATAGAATAGAATAGAATAGACCAGGTTGGAAAAGATCTTTGAGATCATTGGGTCCAACCTATCACCCAACACTATCTAATCAACTAAACCATGACACCAAGAATGCCATCCAGTCTCTCCCTAAACACCTCCAATGATGGTGACTCCACTACCTCCCTGGGCAGCACATTCCAATGGGCACCCTTTCTGGGAAGAACTTCTTCCTAACATCCAGCCTAAACCTCCCCTGGCACAGCTTGAGACTGTGTCCTCTCATTCTGTCACAGGTTGTCTGGGAGAAGAGACCAACTCCCTCCTGCTACAACCTCCCTTCAGGTAGTTGTAGACAGCAAGAAGGTCTGCCCTGAGCCTCCTCTTCTCCAGGCTAAGCAACCCCAGCTCCCTCAGCCTCTCCTCATAGGGCTTGTGCTCCAAACCCCTCCCCAGCTTTGTTGCCCTTCTCTGGACACATTCCAGCAACTCAATATCTTTCCTAAACTGAGGGGCCCAGAACTGGACACAGAACTCAAGGTGTGGCCTAAGCAGTGCTGAGTACAGGGGCACAATGACTTCCCTGCTCCTGCTGGCCACACTATTCCTGATACAGGCCAGGATGCCATTGGTCTTCTTGGCTGCCTGGGCACACTGCTGGCTCATGTTCAGCTGTTGTCAACCAGTACCCCCAGGTTCATTTCTCAATCCACTCTGACCCCAGCCTGTAGCACTGCCTGAGGTTATTGTAGCCAATGTGTAGAACCCTGAACTTAGATGTGTGATGAATGCTCTAAATTTTTAACTTATGTTACCTTTTTCAGCTGAAGACACTCAGAATGTTGACAGACAGGTATTGATAGAAGGACAAACTCAGCTAGAACACTTTTGACCTTTGTTTCCTGCAGACCTCACACAGTCTAGAACATAAGAGAAGCAGGGTCATCTTTGCTTAAAAGCAGGCAGATTCTACTGGCAAAAATTCACTTTGTTTTGTATGTTCTTCTCAAGGAGATACAGAAAATATGATGAACTGATTGCAAATATATCCTTGCTCTGCTCAGCACTTTCTTTTACACATCTCTCTATTTTTCTTCATTCAATTATCTATACCAGTGCCAGTGATAGGAGCCATCTGGGGAAACAAAACTAGGAGGAGTGACTTATACACCAGAAGATTGTGGCCATTCAGTGGACCTGAACAGCTAGATAGTTGGATGGAGGGAAATTTAATGAAGTTAAACAAAGGCAAATGTAGAGTCCTGAACCTGGGAAGGAATAACCCCATGCATCAGTACAGGCTAGCAGTTGACGTGTTGGAAAGTGTCTTCATGGACAAGGACCTGGGAGTCTCGGTGGATAACAAGTTTGCCATGAGCCAGCAATGTGCTCTTTTTGCCAAGAAGGTCAATGGTCTCTTGAGGTGCACTAAGAAAAGTGGGGCCAGCAAGCTGATGGAGGTTCTACCCTAGTGAAGCTATATCAGGAGTGTTGTGTCTAGTCTGGATTCCCCAGTTCAAGAGAGATAGGGAAATACTGTAGAGATTTCATCAGAGGGCTAAAAAGATGATTAGGGAACTGCAGTACCTCTCTTAGAAGGAAAGATTGAAAAACCTGGGGCTGTTTAGCTTATTGATGGGTGTTAAAGAGGATGGGACTGGTCCCTTTTCAGTGGTGCCCAGTGACAGGACAAGGTGCAAGACTCAAATTATAACAATGGAAGTTCTACCCTTATAAGCTTTAAGAAAAACTTCTTTACTTTTAGGGTGACAGAGCACTGGAACAGGCTGCCCTGAGAAGTTGTGTAGTCTCCTTCTCTGTAGGCTATCAAAACACACCTGATCATGTTCCTGTGCAGCCTGATCTAGGCAAACCTGCTTTAGGAGTGAGGTTAGACTAGGTGATCCCCACAGGTCCCTTCCAACCCCTATGCTTTCATGACTCTATGACTCTATGTGGTTCATTTGGAGCATGTAGAATAGAATGTAGAATGTAGAATGTATGTAGAATAGCTTCCTGGAGTTGAGGTTAAGATATTGTAAGGAGTAATTTTGGATCTATTGTTTACTTGAGTATTTCAAGATTATTTTTTATTATAATTTTTCCTCAACGTATTTTTGGAGATGCAGATCAGTTGAAATAAAGAATTCAATGCACTGAGTATTAATACACATAATTTTAATTGTATTATCTTAGGCTATATTTACTTGAAATATTGATTTATTAATAGCTGAAATGCTAATATAGAAATATTAAGCAGGAGGCTTCGAGGGTGATATTATTTCTGATTAATAAAAGTGCTACTAATGTGCCTTAATTAACTACTATATATGCTTCCTATAGCTCAAAGGTTTGACTGCTCTAAAATTTTGTGCCAGTAAGGTCCAATTCATTGAAATGCTGCATATAATGAGAAAATTTACAAAATTCAGGCTGGGTGTACGCATTAGCTTAACTGATATATCTTTTCCAATGCTTAGTGACTCCAAAGGTCTAGGGAGGTTCTCCTCCCCCTCTACCCTGACCTGGTGAGACCATACATGGAATACTGTACCCAGTTTTGGGCTCCCCAACTCAAGAGAGACAGGGATCTACTAGAGAGAGTTACACAGGGAGCTACAAGGATGGTTTAGGGACTAAGAAAGATGTTGAGTTGCTGGAATGTGTCCAGAGAAGGGCAACAAAGCTGGGGAGGGGTTTGGAGCACAAGCCCTATGAGGAGAGGCTGAGGGAGCTGGGATTGCTTAGCCTGGAGAAGAGGAGGCTCAAGGAAGACCTTGCTGTCTACAACTACCTGAAGGGAGGTTGTAGCAGAAGGGGGTTGGTCTCTTCTCCCAGACAACCTGTGACAGAATGAGAGGACACAGTCTCAAGCTGTGCCAGGGGAGGTTTAGGCTGGATGTTAGGAAGTAGTTCTTCACAGAGAGAGTGATTGGCCATTGGAATGTGCTGCCTGTGGGGGTGGTGGAGTCACCATCATTGGAGGTGTTTAGGAAGAGACTGGATGGGGTGCTTGGTGCCATGGTTTAGTTGATTAGATAGTGTTGGATGATAGGTTGGACTCGATGATCTCAGAGGTCTTTTCCAACCTGGTCTATTCTATATCTATTCTATTCCTGTGATTGAACATCTATGAAGAAAGACTGAGAGAACTGGGGCTGTTCAGTCTTGAGAAGAGAAGACTGAGTAGGGATCTTATTAATGCCTATAAATTTTTGAGGGCTGGGTGTCAAGATGAAGTTGACAGTCCCTTATCAGTGGTGATGAGTAATAGGACAAGAAACAAGAGGTAGACGTTGGAACACAAGAGATTCCACCTCAACATGAGGAGAAACTTCTTTACAGTGAGGGTGATGGAGCCCTGGATCAGGCTGCCCAGAGAGGTTGTGGAGTCTGCTTCTCTGGAGACTTTCAAAACCCACCTGGATGCATTTCTGTGTGGCCTGCCCTGAGGTGACCTTGCTCTGTCAGGGGTGTTGGACTAGATGATCTCTAGAGCTCCCTTCCAACACCTAACGTTCAATGATTTTATGATTCTATGTTGCAAAACCTTTTTGACATTGAATTCTCTACAATTCATTCCTTCTCAGTGCAGTTTCAATCAAATGGAAACACAGAGGCAGATCAGAAGTAAATCAGAATTATACATGTGATAGAGGGCCTCTAGGCCTTCTTGAAAGTAATAATACGTATGGTTGGGCAGGAAGAGGAAATAATGCTGTCCTCACATTGTTGTTTTTTTGATCATCATTTATGCATATTTTAGTGGGAAAATTATAAAGTATTAAAGAATAGAATAGAATAGAATAGAATAGAATAGAATAGAATAGAATAGAATAGAATAGAATAGAATAGAATAGAATAGAATAGAATTAACCAGGTTGGCATGAAAAAGTACACAGAATTGAAAGTCGAGAACTACTGGGATGTCTGTTCAGGCCAGGCAGAACATACATGATCATTTGTCAGACTGACTTTAGGGAGTAGAACCTCAAGCAATGCTCAGCTGATAGAAGAAAATGTTTTAGCTCTTGTGGGTCACAAACCCTGGGAGCAAACCGCAGCTGTGTAGAGAGAAAAAAGTATTTATCTGATTACCAACGACCATTGTGACTCAGGGAAGCTACATAACAAGCTGAGAATAAGAGCTGGTAAACATTGCAATAGAGTCTTTTGTCTTCTGTCTGAACTTAAATAAGAGAGGTGTGATCGTTTGTCTTTTGTCTAACACCTGTCTGGGCCTTGCCAAGGGCTGTGTGTTCCCTGGCATTTCCTCGGCAGCCAATCATGAATCTGTAACTGTTGCACGGACACATCTAATCACCAATCACAAATTGCTTTTGACTACGTTAGCCTATATAAAGAAAAGACTTTGTACAATGAAGTTGACACTTTGCTTGCATCAAGCTTTGTCCCATCTCTCAATCGCAGTAATCATTCATCTAATTCTCTCAAAATATCCATCATACAGTTTGACCTAGTGTTACAGTTTGAAATGCACCCAGCCAGAAACAAAGCAGCCACACAGCTGCTTCCTCACCTCCAATGAAATGGGGAGAAGAAAATATAAGAGAAGACTCCAGAATCAAGACCAAGACAAAGGACAGGGAGGGCTCACTCACAGACAAAAGACAGACTTGGGGAAGCAAAATCAATTTCATTTAAACAAACACCACCAATTAACCACTGAATCAGAGCAGAACAGTGATAAATACAACTCAATCTTAAGAAGCACCTTCCCCCTAACTCTTCTTTCTTCCTGGGCTCAGCTCTGCTGCATCTTCCCGACCAGCATTGCAGGGGTACAGGGAATGCAGGTTGTGGTCAGTCCCAGTTGGTTCAGTGTTGCTTCTGCTGCTCTTTCGTCCTCAGGGGCAAAACTCAAGAGTCCTCCCCTGTGGCAATGTGTCATCTCTCCCATGGGAGACAGTCCTCCATGTACTTCTCCAAGCATCATAGTTTCATTCCATGGGCTACAGTTCTCACAGCAGCAGACCACTTCAGTGTCAGTCTCCCTCTGCCAGTCTGCTTCAGGATCTGTCTCCTGCTCCAGTATACAGGCTGCAGACAGAATTTTACCCCAGCATTGATCATTAAAGACTGCAGGATCTCAGCTTGCCATCTCACGATGGAGTGAAGGGGATTAACTGTTCTGGCATGCCTCCCCTGCTCCTTCCTCATTGATCTCAACTATCTGCATGGCTGTCTTTCTCTCCTGTGCCATTCCTCTTCCAAACAAAAGAAGTCCCAAATGAAAACATGTTTTCCTCTCTTAAATACATTATCACAGAGGCACTAATTGTTTCAGCCTTGGCTAGAATCAGGTCTCTCTTGGAGCCAGGGGAACTTCTCAAAGCTTCTTACAGGAGGTCCCTTTCTCTGCTACCAAAACTCCACCAGACTCAAACTAAACACATCCAGCAATTCCTGGATCAAACTCACATGTTTGTTTTTTTCATTTCTGGGGGGCCAGTTGAGACATATTCTGAATCACAGTCATTTCATGTCACGTGGCAGCTCAGTCTGCATCAGCAAATAGTGAAAGAAAGGATGAAGAATCTCAGTGTCCTCCCTCTCCCTCCCAGTATGACAAAAAACTGTCAGAATTTTCCTTTTTTTTTTTTAGATTTCTTTTCCTCCTTTTCTTTTATAAGTTTTCCTTTTGACTAATTAGACCAAAACAAAAACAAACCTGGCCCATTTAGCAGAGAAGCAGCTGAGGTTCAAAGAAATTATGCAAATTGTGCTACAAATGGACAAGATTTGCAAAAGAGAAGAATGTTGAGGGAAAACACAGAGCTACTTAAGTTTGTCTAGCCTCACTACAAGTTTTACACTGTTATTGAAGGCTTGAAATATTGGAGGAGTCTGGTCCTCCATCTCCTGAGGCCATCATAATTTTGGCATATGTAGCAAATAGAAGATTTCTTATTCCTAAATCAGAGTTGCTCTTCTATGTAGTTTCACTGTTAAGCCATGACAAGGATCAATGTCTTGAGGTTAACTTGCGTGTGGAGCCAATTTGGTGCACCAAGTGCTCAGTAAATATACTTCCAGCCAATGATATAGCCTTAGGAGATGTCCAGGCTGTTCTGGACCAGTTGGAGTTTTATGATTCATGTATGCTTTCCAACACAGAATGAGTTAATCGGATCAGTAACATTGCCAGAGAGAGGTACAGGCTCTTCTTCCCATTTACAGATGGAAAAATGCCTTTTTGGCAGTGGAATAAATTTGTGTATCAGGAATCAAAGGAGTTCAGAAATGCTCTCAGGCTACAAAACAATTTGACTTTCAGGAGCAGAGGCTGTCAGTGCATACAAATGTGCCAACACTGCCTGCCTTCCTGTCTCTAGCATCCCTTTACATGAATTTAGCCTTAGCCAGTTGCTTCACAGCCACTTGCTGATTTTAGCCAGACAGTGAGACAACTGAATAACAGAGTATAATGGATTTTCACACAGACAGCCACCAGACCCAGGTGGTAAGATCTTGAATTGGGAAGAAGGAGCATGCCTCTAGTTCCTCAGATTTTCTGGGTTCTGATCACAACCACATAAGAGTTATATTGCTATCCAAATGACTTCCTTATAATAGTACTACATGTGCTTTTTTGAAGGACACAAGGAGAAATCAAAATCCATATATAGTCAGATAAATGTAGGAGTTTATGTAACTTGTTAACATATGGCATCTGTTGATTTTCCTGTTCATTTCAGTCTTGACACACATGACACTAGCTCTGAGGTCTTAGAAAACTCAGCAGCAGCAGAAGATAGACAAAGTAATACTCTATCTTGTCTCCCAGTCCAACTGATTGTAAAATTAGAGGTTGGCTTCCCATTTCCCTTGTGCTCTTCAGTACACATTCTTCAATGCCATTCTATATAGAATGGAAAGGAATGGAAAGGAATGGAAAGGAATAGAATAGAATAGAATAGAATAGAATAGAATAGAATAGAATAGAATAGAATAGAATAGAATAGAATAGAATAGAATAGAATAGAATAGAATAGAATAGACCAGGTTGGAAGAGACCTTTGAGATCATCGACTCCAACCTATCATCCAACACTATCTAATCAACTAAACCATGGTAGCAAGCACCCCATTCAGTCTCTTCCTAAACAGCTCCAGTGATGGTGACTCCACCACCTCCCAGGGCAGCACATTCCAATGGCCAATCTGTCTTTCCATGAAGAACTTCTTCCTAACATCCAACCTAAACCTCCCCTGGTGCAGCTTGAGAATGTGTCCTCTTGCTCTGGTGCTTCGATAGTTAAAAAGAGCTTACAAGAAAGATGGGGACAGAATTTTTAGAAGAGCCTGTTGCAAGGGGTAATGGTTTTAAACCTAAGGAAGGTATATTCAGATTAGATGTAAGGAAGAAATATTTTGTGATGACAGTGGTGAAAACCTTGGAACAGGTTGTCCAAAGAGGTCATAGATGTCCCATCCCTAGAAAAATCCAGGGTCAGGGTGGACAGGGCTCTGAGCAACCTAATCTAGTTGAAGATATCCTGGATTACTGCATGGGGATTAGGCTAGATGACCTTTTAACATATCTTCCAACTGAAGCTGTTCTATGATTCGATTTCTCAGATGTTCTTACATCAGGTCTGAGTGGAGCATGGGAAGTAGACAAACTTTACAGTAATTGCCTTTCCTTGAGATATTGATTGAATTGGTGACGTATTTCATACTAGAAAACAGCTTCTTGACACTCCTACAGAGCAAATGGCCATATTTCAGTACTTGAACCCTCATGAATCACTTGCAGTTCTAGCGAAAAATAAAGATCTAGTTCTGCCAATCTTACTGGCACCTAAACATCTTGAAAAACATGTTTTTTTCTGGGGCAACAAACATTATCCCCGTTTCCTCTACTGCACAATTAGCAACCTGCAATGCCAGTAGTTGATAAGGAACACAACCTCTGAAACAGATGGACTGTTTATTGTGTTATTGTCTTCCTCCTAGTCAAGCTAATTTGGGCCAGCTGTCTTATTAAGAGATCTTTTGAGAAGTGCCTGCTTTCATATTCAAGCTCCAAGAGTTTTCTAAGAAAGCAAAAAAAGCTGGGACAGAGTATCAGTCATGTTTCCTCTTGGGTACAAGTAGAAAATGGCAAATTTGTTGTTTTCATTTAAGGTACTGTTCAGAGTTATTGAGTGTGAAGTATTGACTCATCAGGTCACTTGATGTTGGGTTCCCCTATCCTTCTTTTTTCCCCTCTCACCTTTTCAACAAGCATTGTGCAGGTTGTGCATATTATACTAAGAAGAACAAACCAATTTTGCCACTTGATATGCTGAAAAATTCAATATTGTGAGGGAAAACGTTGGATTGTTGGGTTGTGATGAGAGAAAACTGTGGGCAGGAAGACACTTGAGAAAAGAGGAGCTCTCAAAAAAAAAAAAGTTTAAATGATTAAGTTTTCTATATGACTAGGACAGGGCTAAAAGAAGGGTTAAAATTTGCTGATGTCCCCTCAGTTGTGCTCTTTCCTGTGACCAAATCCCCTCACTTCCTCTGAGTTCTCCAAAGATAATATACTCTTGTGTGGTGTAGAGCTGGGTTGCAATGAAACCTTTCTGTAGGTAGCAATTCACAACTGAGGAAAAGCAAGACAGGTGGTGATAGAGCATGCATACAAGAGAGGATGTTTATGCAGGCAGTTCACTCAGATTACTTAACCTTGTAAGGTAGAATTTAGTTAGAAAATAGGTGGTAGGTAAGGGAAAATGTGTCTGTGTATTATAGCATTCTCTCAATTCAAAACCGAGAACTGCAATAAATTAAAAACAAACTTTCCAAAGACCTTCATCAGGCATTGAACAGCATTTTTCATATGATTGATAAGCAATTACAAAGCTGCTGTCACACCTCTAGAATCATAATTCAAGTTGTGTGTCTAGAGTACTGTTTAAATCACTGGTTCATGTCAAGAAAAACAAATAAGTCTTGATTCTCATATGGGCCTGAATTTTCCTTCCTGCTACATTTCTACCAAGAGTATTTTCCCTCAGCTGTTTGAACATGTCATGGATTGAATTGAACCTTCTGCTGTTGTTCATACCCTGCTGCAGTCATGTCAGCATCAAAAATGAAAGGACTAACTAGAGCAAAGTGTTATGGGGTTTGAAGTTCAGACTGCAACATAAGAGGCTAACAGTTGCCACTTCTGGTTTCTTGCTTCTTGGGTGTTGGCTGTTGGGGGTACTGGTCGAAAGTAAGCTGAACATGAGCCAGCAGTGAGCCCAGGTGGCCAAGAAGGTAAAGGGCATCCTGGCCTATATCAGGAATAGTGTGGCCAGCAGGAGCAGGGAGGTCATTCTGCCCCTGGACTCAGCACTGGTTAGGCGATACCCTGAGTCCTGTGTCCAGTTTTGGGCCCCTCAGTTTAGGAAAGATGTTGAGTTGCTGGAAGATGACCAAAGAAGGGCAACAAAGCTGGGGAAGGGTTTGGAGCACAGACCTGTGAGGAGAGGCTGCGGGAGGTGAGGTTGCTTAGCCTGGAGAAGAGGAGGCTCAGGGGAGACCTTCTTGCTGTCTACAGCTACCAGAAGGGAAGTTGTAGCCAGGTGGGGGTTGGTCTCTTCTCCCAGGCAACCAGCACCAGAACAAGAGGATACAGTCTCATGCTGTGCCAGGGGAGGTTTAGGCTGGATGTTAGGAAGAAGTTCTTCATAGAAAGAGTGATTGGCCACTGGAATGTGCTGCCCAGGGAGGTGGTGGAGTCACCGTCACTGGAGGTGTTTAGGAGGAGACTTGATGGGGCACTTGGTGCCATGGTTTGGTTGATTACATAGTGTTGAGTAAAAAGTTGGACTCGATGATCTCAAAGGTCTTTTCCAACCTGGTTAATTCTATTCTATTCTAGTCTAGTCTACTCTAGTCTAGTCTAGTCTAGTCTAGTCTGTTCTATTGTGCTTACATGCGGGGTGGAAGGAATAGGAGTTAGGTACTACTGGTTTCCATTTTATTTGGAATAAAATAATATTCTATTCTATTCTATTCTATTCTATCCTAAATTTTTATTTTTATTTGTTTTTAAATAGAAAGAACCACCTCCATCTCTCAGCCTCTCACCCTCTCTTTTTTCTGTATTCAAGTACCAGGTTTTAAGAGGTCTGGATAAATCTGTTTAAACAGAATTATGATCTCACTTCTTCTTCCCTATAATGCATCTCCCTGGAATGTATGACAACATGACATGGTCTTGGTGTGGTCTTTTCACTGGTGCTGTGCCCTGGTTCCTGTGTGTGGTGGCTATGCCATGATGTGCTACAATGTGTTATCAAACGAATTCAATTAACTCCTCTGTCATTTCCAGAGTTACTGCAGCAGCTGCACAGCTGAATGACTGAATATACTTCATCATCTGTTGCAGCAGCTAGACGTGCATTGCAGATATGTAGTGTTTGGGCCATAACTTGGCTTCTAGGATGCCACCCACATTCAAATGAGGTTTTTATGCAATTTATGACTTTAATGATGGTTACAGAGTTATGTTTTTTTAATTGCATCTAATATCTCAAATCTGCTATTGATTTCCAAGGCAAAGCAGCAAGCCAAATCAGATGAGAGCAATTTGCCAGCTGCTGTTGAGTGATAAGTATTAGTCCCAAAATGCCATGTATCTTTTCATGCTTCTCTGGAAGAAGCTGTCAGTAATTTCATCAGGAGGCTGGTTCTAAGTCCTCTTTAGTGTTAGGGGTTATCCTGTAGTATTCAACACCTGTGAACAGCAGCCCATCCAGAGAGCATGTCTAGAGGATTCCAGCAACCTCTTTCTAGTTTGTTGGCTTGTTAGATAGTGTTCTGTCACAGTTTATTGCAAGGGCCAATCTGCCTGCTCAGGGCTAAGATGAAGAGACAAGAGTTTGATGTAATGTAAGACAGTGTGCCCAGGTGGCCAAGAAGGCCAATGGCATCCTGGCCTGCATCAGAAATAGTGTGACCAGCAGGAGCAGGGAAGTCATTCTACCCCTGTACTCAGTACTGGTTAGGCCACACCTTGAGACCTGTGTCCAGTTCTGGGCCTCTCAGTTTAAGAAGGACATTGAGACTCTTGAATGTGTGCTCTCTACAACTACCTGAAGGGAGGTTGTAGCCAGGTGGGGCTTGGTCTCTTCTCCCAAGCAACCAGCATCGGAACAAGAGGACACAGTCTCAAGCTGCACCAGGGGAGGCTTAGGCTGAATGTTAGGAAGCAGTTCTTCCTAGAAAGAGTGATTGGCCATTGGAATGTGCTGCCCAGGGAGGTGGTGGAGTCACCATGCCTGGAGGTGTGTAAGAGGAGACTGGGTGAGGCACTTGGTGCAATGGTTTAGTTGATTAGATGGTGTTGGGTGATAAGTTGAACTTGATGATCTCAAAGGTCTTTTCCAACCTGTTCTGTTCTATTCTATTCTATTCTATCCTATCCTATCCTATCCTATCCTATCCTATCCTATCCTATCCTATCCTATCCTATCCTATCCTATCCTATCCTATCCTATCCTATCCTATCCTATCCTAACTAGACCATGGCACTAAGTGCCTCATCCAGTCTTTTCTTGAAGATCTTGATTATAATTCATTCACTGTCAATTCATTCAATGAGTTAAAAGCCAGCCCTTATACCTGTCATTTGTTTCTTACAAAACAATTTTCCTTCAAACCATCAAACTTAGAAAGGTCTGAGATATAAATAACAGTAACTTATCCACATTTTTAGGAATCTCAGACCTATTTATTTCAGAGAGTTTTGAGAATCATTTCCCAGGATGTTAGCCAAGTGAAAACAATGACTGGCCACTATTGTGGCCAAGGATAATTCTGGACAGTAAGAAAACAATCTGGTGTACTGCACCTGTGAGCTCACTCACTATGCAAACTCCACTTTTCTGGGGCAAAGATTTGGTCATTTGGAATAGATGTCTTGAGTTCTGTTTACATTTCAGTATAAAGTAGATGCAGACTGAGTGGTTTTCAGTGGGTTTATATAATAGGTAATTTGCTAGTTTCCTCCACAGTACTGCCTTTTAGAACTCTTCTAAATCTGAGCACAGCTTCAAAGTGCATTGCAGGTGCTTGAGCAGAGTCTATGTATTTTGCACATCTTTTGGTAAACACAATTAGAATGGGTTTTCAAAATTAGTTTAAAATTATTTATTCTCAGCATGTGTGACCGTTTGAGGCGGTGCCTTTAACAAAGGGACACCATGGCCGAATGTTTTATAAACAAGACAGGTCTAAACTAATTTCATTGGTGGAGAAGCAGAAGCACTGCCTTAAGATTTTAGTTCAGTGAGACTAGTCTCAGTCTCGCACTTTCTCCCCCTTCTTCTGCAGCTCACAGCTTCTGGGCTTTCGGCCAGACTGACCTTGGAACTGATAACCGCAAGGCCTGTACTAACTGCTTTTAATTAACAATTGCTCTTCTTCCTCTCTTTCTAACACTCTTTGGGGAAAAAGGGGAGAGAAGGGGGTACGGGGGAAAACCCTTCCTCCTAATGGGGGAAGGGAATCTCATTCTGTGTTACTTTGTTGCATATTTCTGTGTATATATTGTAAATATTGTAAATTCTGTATATTCCCCTGCATTTCCTAAACTGCTTTGTAAATACAGCACACAATCCTTTGCTAATCCAGCTGTGTTTTTTTTCTTTCAATTTTCTTCCCTTTACTCACGGGGGGCGGGGGGGAAGAAGGCTTGAGGCCTTCCCCTCAACCCTCGACAATATGAAACCTTAAAAAGTCTCTGTGGGATAGTTTGTTGCCTGAAAAGAGACAAGTCTAAACAATAACTGGAATCTAAATCAGATAACACAGAGGTTTGAAAATACTTCCTATTTTATAAGTAGAAGGAAAGGGGAACAATCTGGAAAGGTCCCACCAAACCCAGCGAACAGTCTCTAGGTTAAATATCTTTTTAGTGCTTGTATGTTGGCTTTTCTATCATATAATCGAGTATCTTCTTCAGACATGAATCCAAAGTATCATAGAATCATAGAATCAGTAAGGTTGGAAGAGACCTCAAAGATCATCATGTCCAACCTGTTGCCCAACACCTCATGACTACTAAACTGTGGCATCAAGTGCCACATCCAGTGCCCTCTTGAATGCTTCTAGAGACAGTGACTCCACCACCTCCCTGGGCAGCACATTCCAATGGCTAACAGCTCTCACAGTGAAGAACTTTCTCCTCACCTCCAGCCTAAACTTCCCCTGGTGCAGCCTGAGACTGTGTCCTCATGTTCTGGTGCTGTCTTCAAACTTTCTCAATGTCTCTATGCTGCTTTGGTTTCACCACCCACCCCACCTCCCCTCCCCAAAAAACATCCCATAAACAAACAAACAAACAAACAAACAAAAAATATGGAAAAAGGGCAGGAAAGGAGTATAGAAAAGGGAAGATGAACATGATGCTGGAGGGGACTTAATGGAGCAACTCAACACCTTCCAAAAGATCCAGTGGCAGACAACTTCTGAAACTCTGACATGAGTTGTACTCATTCACAATTCATGTTGGTGAACTTGGCTGTGGATCTGAGAAACTGCTGTATTTACTTTGAAAGTTGTGAAGTCCTCCTTCCTAGTTCAACTTATCAAATTCTACTGACAAAGTTTTGCATGTGATCTGTATTCATATTAGGGGAAGACTTGGCTGCAGCTTCTAAGCCTCTGGAAAACTCTTGAGTTTGCCCTAATCGTAATCTTCTTACTGCTATTGTGGCAGTAACTCAAGTAGTGTAGGCAGAAATCAGCAGTACACTCAACAGGTGCTAGTTACAGCTCAATCTTTTTAGATTGTGGATTATTCTTGAGATGATTCACAACAGCACATTCACACTGAGCTTGTAAGCATTCTGAGATGTGCACCATCTGCTCCTCTGTGCCTTGTCCACACTTGTGAAATTACTGCCATTGTAATATTTTTAACAATAGATGAGTAAATGGGTTAAAGTAGACCTTTTCACAGTGTCAGTCAAAACAATAAAGCCCCAAGGAAAAAGCAGCTTTTAGCACTCTTCATGCCTCAGAGATTTCAGGTTGCTGCTTATAGTAGTTCTCAGAAAAATAATCCTTCCTGTTAGGACATTTGTTCCACTAGCTTTAGATCTCTGACAAGTGGTCTTGTCTTAGACACAAGTCTAAGAGTGCTTTAAAAGTTCAGGCAAGCAAGTAGAGTTATTTTCATTTATCCAAGCCCTTTTGTCTAAATCCCAATTCCAGATTTTGACTCTTTTTTTAGAGCTGCATAGAAATCACAGGTTTCAGCTGGGCAGAGGAAAAGTCCTGTACTATTCACCAGAGTCCAGTTTCCTTAATTCAACAACATTGTGCAAGAGTCACCATTTGTGCTTTGATGGGTCTTCCAGAAGCACTTTGTCTTTCTCACCAGATCTTGACGGTTTTAGAGTTCAAGTTTTAATTGGATTGACATTTCCTAGGCAACTGTACTTTGGCAGCCCTTGAGTGCAAACAAAAAAAAACCCAAACCCACAAACAAAGAATGAAAGAAATTTGCATTTAGATGATGAAATTATTTTTTCCTTTGTTTTATTTTGAAGAGAGTAACACGCACTAAAGCATAACTTCCAATTTTTGAGATAACACCTGCTTGGAATTATGTCAGCCTTGATCAAATTAGGGCTCTGCCTCATATTTAAATACATTCTTCCATCCCAGGCACAACGTGTTCCCTTTCTTTCAGTTTAATTCTTTGCCCTGTAGCATGTGGCAATAGAAACAAATCAAATCTGCTCACTTTGTGCCAAATTCAAAGAATGAATTGCTTTCACTAATACACCCACACTTGAACACTTTAAAAAAATAAATTGTTTGCCCCCCTGACTTTTAAAGCTCTAGAACATTTACTTTGTTCATTAAGAAGCAGTCAGCCTTATAAAGGTACTCAAAATGTACTGTCAAAGAAAAAAACACAACTGCTAAGTGGTGCAGCTGTAAATAAAATCATTAAACAGACCATTGGTTAAATAATTCAATACTGTCTGTCCCAGGAGGTATGGCTGCTGTACAGATTTTGAAAGTCAGGGTAGAATGAACTGGAAAGTCCTTCCCACTCTTCAGTCACACTTTTGTTTGCACTACAGACATAAACTAAGCTGCATATCCATATCTGATAAGATTCTTAGGGTCTAAAACCCAAATATAACACAAAGGCTTTAGGTACACCACAGAAGAGCTGATGAAGATTCCCCATATTGGTATATTCTGGTAGAGAACATAAGTGATAATGTGAGCTGGGGCAGTGAGCAAAATTGAGAAGGCGACAGAAATACAAATTCTGTGATATTTCAACCACAGACTACTCTGGCTGATCCCTAAATCAGATATTAGTTTCCTTGAATGGCATTTTCCATTCCTTGATTCAGGAGTAGGAGTAAACTAATATGTAACAGAATCCCACAAACTCATTTTACCTGATTATGCTAAAGTGTAAGTTAAGGCCAGCCTTGCTCAGGCTGTGTTCAGACTGTGTGTGGTAATTTTCAGCAATCTGTATGTATTACACTCAGACAAAACACAGCAAAGTACCAGAGGACAGTCTCTTGGTAAGTCTCAGACCACAGTCAATAGAGGCTGCATCTGAAACTGCATCTCAGTTTCACTGAGTGCTTCTGCACAAACTTCAGTCCTATGATATGCTCTGCCTTTTCCAAACAGCGAGTTCTGAAGGTAAAGAATTATAACATATATATATATATATATATATAAATTTTAAAAAACTGTATATGTAGGTATGTATATAAAACCCATATATATAATTATAATTTTGGCCACAACAACCCCATGCAGTGCTACAGTCTGGGGACAGAGTGGCTGGAGAGCAGCCAGGCAGAAAGGGACCTGGGGTTACTGGTTGATAGTAGGCTGAACATGAGCCAGCAGTGTGCCCAGCTGGCCAAGAAGGCCAATGGCATCCTGGCCTGCATCAGAAATAGTGTGGCCAGCAGGAGCAGGGAAGTCATTCTGCCCCTGTGCTCAGCACTGCTTAGGCCACACCTTTAGTGATGATAGGTTGGACTCGATGATCTCAAAGGTCTTTTCCAACCTGGTTAATTCTATTTTATTCTATTCTAGTCTAACACTATATGGCTAAGAAGCATTTTTGTTGGGTTTTCTTTTTTTACTGAAAGAAGAGATGAAAAGTATTAATAACACAAAGATAACTCTTTATAGCAACTAATTCATTCTGTGTTTATTTCAATTTCCTCCACCTACTTACCCTAAAAATAAACCCTGCATTTTGTCTGAAAATTCTATTCTTGGCATTACTTATTCTCCTTCCACTCTTCTCTAACCTTTCCAGCTTTGGCATAGGTCAAATATAACATTTAGCACTCAGAAAGTGATTTATGTTTAATGGTTCAATTTGCTTTACAAACATTGACAAACTCAGTCCATGCTACTTCCAAAACTAAGGTACTGGTTGAGGTATTAAGGAAGTTAGCCACAGACCCTTAAAGAGAAAACTGCTTTCCACACTTCCTGGACCACCTGTAGGAATCATGTCTGGATGCAAATCACCTTGTAATGGGGATGCTTGCATGAAGAACTGATCTAATCTCAACAAAGATTAGATGATCTCTACCCATTGAGACCACAGCTGCCCCAGAAGGTGGGGATGGCAGAAAGACCCCTGGAATACTCAACAGAGACAAGCACATCCTAGCCCAATAAGCTTGGGGTGTGGTGAGGAGAGGTGTTAGGCAAAGGGAGGGCAAAGGCCCACTCTGGAACAAGACCCCTGCAGACACAAGACCCCCTGGAGGCAACACATTGACACGTATGCATATAATGACAGTAAGGGTGAAGGGCCAGAAGGAAACTGCAAACAAAAATCTGTACAAAACCCCTAAGCGATTCCTGATCAGAGAGAAGAACTCTGCTGAAAAACATTCCAGCTGGAGGCTGCTCAGAGAAAGGAAAAACATCACAGATGCTCAGATCTCTCCATACAAGCCAAAAAGGACTTGGACTCATCTCTCTCTCTCCCTCCTCTCCTCCAAGCCAAAGATGTGACTGGGCAGTACCCTTCTCAGACCTTCTCCTCTGGCCAAGGACAGCACAAGCTGAAAAGGTTGACACTGGGACCTCTCTCTCTCTCTCTCACCTCCTCTGTCCCATGACAGAAACATGTCTTGGGGGTGATAATATAATTCCTTTCTTGCTCTCTCTTTCTCCATTTTTCCTCCCTCTCTCTCTTTCACTTTTCTCCCTTCCTTTGTTTCTTTTACTTTATACTTGAGTCCTGTGTCCAGTTCTGGGCCCCTCACTTTAGGAAAGATGTTGAGATGCTGGAATGTGTGCAGAGAAGGGCAACAAAGCTGGGAAGGGCTTTGGAGCACAAGCCCTATGAGGAGAGGCTGTGGGGTTGCTTAGCCTGGGGAAGAGGAGGCTCAGGGGAGACCTTATTGCTGTCTACAGCTACCTGAAGGGAAGTTGTAGCCACATGGGGGTTGGTCTCTTCTCTCTAGCAACCAGCACCAGAACAAGAGGACACAGTCTCAAGCTGTGCCAGGAGAAGTTTAGGCTGGATGTTAGGAAGAAGTTCTTCATAGAAAGAGTGATTGTCCATTGGAATGTGCTGCCCAGGGAAGTGGTGGAGTCACTATCACTGGATGGGATGCTTGGTTGCATGGTTTAATTGATTAGGTTGTGTTGGATGATAGGTTGGACTTGATGATCTCAAAGGTCTCTTCCAACCTGGTATCCTATCCTATCCTATCCTATCCTATCCTATCCTATCCTATCCTATCCTATCCTATCCTATCCTATCCTATCCTATCCTATCCTATCCTTTAATAATTAGCCTTGCTTTTGATATTTGGCCTTGTTTGTGCCTTAATTCCACACATGGGAATGTTTCAAAAAGAACAAGTCTCTTTCCCAACCTTCAGATCAAGACACAACTCCAGCCACCCATAGAAATATGCTAATGCTCCTTAAGATGCTGTCAAGGAAAGTTTATTGTCTATTTTTGTGACTTCCAGTAGAATTGCTTCAAAAGCATAGATATCAACTTCTATTAGTATTAATTCTAATTGGCAAAGAGTTGTACAATTTTTACCTCAGTGTCTGGTTTTACAGATAATTATCAAATGTACATAATTTTAATGCATTTAAAGGACATGCAATTAAACAAGTTAGGACAGGTCTAACCCTAGTTTAAAGGTGCACTGTGGAAAAGGTTGTTCAGTCATAGAAAAATCATAGAATCAATAAGGTTGGAAAAGACCTCAAAGATCATCAAGTCCAACCTGTCACCCAACACCTCATGGCTACTAAGCCATGGCACCAAGTGCCATATCTAATCCCCTCTTGAACACCTCCAGGGATGGTGACTCCACCATCTCCCTGGGCAGTCCATTCCAATGGCCAACAACTCTGTGAAGAATTTTCTCCTCACCTCGAATCTCAAGCACAGTCTCTGCTACTGTTCCTGTCTTAAGTGGGATTTATGTTCTCCTATTCTGTTACAATTACTGCAAAACTGAACTCTTGAGAACCGTGTCAAAGATTGTGTCAAAATAACAGTTATTAAAAAGGAGGGGAAATCATTTCAGTTTCATTCTGGAATATATGAATGGCTTAGTGGGCACAAAAGAAACAGCACATTTGCTCATTTGAAAATTAGTAAATGAACACCATTTGTGGACTTAAATAAGAAAATGGCTTGAGAATGCAGCAAGGAAATGTGGAAATAAATAGGGTTGCCAGCCTGTTGAGACATTTCTGGAAGCAAGTGGGTCAGGCAGTACCAAAATATATGGGATCAGTCTTGAGCATGAGATATTTATAACCAAGAGATGAGCTTCACAGTACCTTCCATATTCACCAAGGATCACAGGGAGACTGAAACTGACACTCTAGTTTTTTACAGTTGGATAATACATGATGCATCAAAATACAGCAGGTACAGATATGTGTGAGGAGACTGAATACAAACATAAATTATGTGATTTTTTTTTTGTTTTCCAAATTACAGAATACTCACACTTTTCCTGAAAGTCAGTGACATTGAAAATCTTGCATCAGGTTGCCTGGGTTTGAGGTAGAACAGAAGTAATTCTGTTCAATTATTTTAATTTTCAGCTCAATCTCTTCTAAATTACTACACTTTCTGGATTTAACAGCATATATTGCAGACAGTTATCTGCTTCTAGATGTGATAATACTTGATGTTTGTAGTTACCACCAACAATCAATATGCAGAAAGGCTCTTACTTGGAAAAGACCTTCGAGATCATCGAGTCCAACCTATCATCCAACACCATCTAATCAACTAAACCATGGCACCAAGCACCCCATCCAGTCTCCTCCTAAACACCTCCAGTCATGGTGACTTCACCACCTCCCAGGGCAGCACATTCCAATGGCCAAAATGGTCTATGCTGTGCTATGCTATGCTATTCCATTCTATTCCATTCTAATACATATACCTGCTCTTGTAGAAACCAAAGTCCCTGATAAATCTTTAGTACCACACTTGGTGGGGTGGGGCACAGAGTGAAAGACCACAGCTGCAGGCAGGAGTGACCAGGACAGGTGACCTTAAACTGACTAACAATCTATTCCATTCCATGTGCGTCATATTCAGCATAAAGATGGGGGATTACACAGGTTAAGCATCTGAGGAGGACTCTGTCATTTCTGCTGTCTGGATCCCAGTATGTGCATTTCTGAATCCAGTTCCAGAATCCAGTTCCCATCTGCCACTGAATCTAGTCTGGGACTTTTGCCCAAAGTGGTGACAGTGACAAAGTTGCAACAGGAATGCTTGGTTTGTGTATATTTATTGTTATTGTTTCCATTAAAGCTGGTTTAGGTTTCTTTTTGAGTAGGCCACACTTTGAGTCCTCTGTCCAGCTCTGGGCTCCTCAGTTTAGGAAAAATGTTGAGTTGCTGGAAGGTGTCCAGAGAAGGGCAACAAAGCTGGGGAGGGGTTTGGAGCACAAGCCCTGTGAGGAGAGGCTGAAGGAAATGGGATTCCCTGGAGAAGAGGAGGCTCAGAGGAGACCTTATTGTTGTCTATAACTACCTGAAGAGAGGTTGTAGACAGGTGGGAGTTGGTCTCTTCTCCCAGGCAACAAGCACCAGAACAAGAGGATGCAATCACAGGCTGCGCCAGGGGAGGTTTAGGCTGGATGTTAGGAAGAAATTCTTCATAGAGAGAGTGAATGCCCATTGGAATGGGGTCTATCCTATCCTATGCTATGCTATGCTATGCTATGCTATGCAAATCTCTCCCTTATTCCCTTTCTCTTCCCTTTTTGGAAAGGAGAGGGGTTAATACAGACTATATATCATTTATCTAGTGGCCAGCCCAGCCCTAACTGTAACACAGTGTTTGGTTGTGAATAACTTAACACAGTGAGAATGATAAAAATATAATTGCCTTTATTTTCTCAGAAACTCTATCCCAAAATTATGTTCAAAACAAGTTAAATTTTATTTACACATACTATTCAGGTGGGGAATTCCATGAGGATGCTTATGGCAATTTTGGTTTAATCTAGAGAATTCAGAAAATGGATAAGGCTGAGATACAAAATAACTTTACTGCACTTAGAAATCAGAGGCAAGACAGGAGTGCTTTTTTACTCAGGAGGGTGGAGTAGGAATCTGGAGGTGTTCCCTTGGCAACAGCCTTCAGAACTGCAAGTTTATAGAATAAAATAGAAATAGGAATAGGAATAGGAATAGGAATAGGAATAGAATAGAATAGAATAGAATAGAATAGAATAGAATAGAATAGAATAGAATAGAATAGAATAGAATAGAATAGACCAGGTTGGAAAAGATCTTTGAGATCATCGAGTCCAACAGTATCACTGTATCACCAAGATTAGAAGAGACCTCAAAGATCATTGAGTCCAACCTGTCACCACAGACCTCATGACTAGACCATGACACCAAGTGCTACATCCAATCCTCTCTTGAACATTTCCAGGGATGGTGAATCCACCACCTCCCTGGGTAGCACATTCCAATGACAAATGACTCTCTCGGTGAAGAACTTTCTCCTCATCTCGATTCTAAACTTCCCCATGTGCAGCTTGAGGCTGTGTCCCCTTGTTCTGGTGTTGGTTGCCTGGGAGAAGAGACCAACCCCTTCCTGGCTACAATCACCTTTCAGGTAGTTGTAGAGAGCAATGAGGTCACCCCTAGCCTCCTCTCCTCTAGGCTAAACAATCCCAGCTCCCTCATCCTCTCCTCATAGGGCTTGTGCTCAAGACCTCTTACCAGCCTTGTTTCCCTTCTCTGGGAAAGTGCCTCGATGTCCTTCCTAAACTGAGGGGCCCAGAACTGGACACAGGACTCAAGGTGTGGCCTAAGCAGTGCAGAGTACAGGGGCACAATGACTTCCCTGCTCCTGCTGGCCACACTGTCCCTGATCCAGGCCAGGATGCTACTGGCCTTCTTGGCTACCTGGGCACACAGCTGGCTCATGTTTAGGTGGCTGTCAGCCAGCATCCCCTGTCCCCCTCTGCCTGGGAGCTCTCCAGCCACTCTGACCCCAGCCTGTAGCTCTGCATGGGGTTGCCATGGACAAAGTGCAGCACCTGGCATTTGGACTTGTTGAATGCCATCCTGTTGGAATCCACCCATCTGTCCAGTTGGTCAAGGTCCCTCTGCAGAGCCCTTCTACCCTCTAAATGACCAACTTCTGCTCCCAACTTGGTGTCATCTGCAAATTTGCTGATAACTCTCTCAATCTCCTCATCCAGATCATCAATGAAGACATTAAAGAGGATGGGGCCCAGCACTGATCCTTGGGGGACCTGTCACCCAACACCATCTAAGCAACTAAACCATGGCACCAAGCACCCCATCCAGTCTCTTCCTAAACACTTCCAGTGATGGTGACTCCACCACCTTCCTGGGCAGCACTTTCCAATGGCCAATCACTCTTTCTATGAAGAACTTCTTCCTAACATCCAGCCTAAACCTCCCCTGGCACAGCCTGCGACTGCATCCTCTTGTTCTGGTGCTTGTTGCCTGAGAGAAGAGACCAACCCCCACCTGGCTACAACCTCCCTTCAGGGAGTTGTAGACAGCAAGAAGGTCTCCTCTGAGCCTCATCTTCTCCAGGCTAAGCAACCCCAGCTCCCTCAGCCTCTCCTCATAGGCCTTGTGCTCCAAACCCCTCCCCAGCTTTGTTGCCCTTCTCTGGACACGTTCCAGCAACTCAACATCTTTCCTAAGCTGAGGGGCCCAGAACTGGACACAAGACTCAAAGTGTGGCCTAAGCAGTGCTGAGTACAGGGGCAGAGTGACTTCCCTGCTCCTGCTGGCCACACTCTTCCTGATCCAGGCCAGGATGCCTTTGGCCTTCTTGAGTGACAAGTTGGACTTGATGATCTTTAAGGTCTTTTCCAACTTTATTGATTCTATGATTCTATGTGAGGATAGCAGAGATTTTCTACACAAATCCACTGTTTATGCAGTCATCTTTCCTATAGTTAGTTTTATATCAATAGCTTTAGAATCAAAACAGCCTTTTCCCATTTAAATTCTTATCCAGTGCGGAATTATTGCAAGACTCATTTTTAAAGGTCATGGTTTACCAGATTAGCATCATGTGGACACAGTTAGATAGAATGTATCCATCAAGGAAGCATCACTCAGGGAACATGAAAGATTCCTTTTTTATCCTGACCCTGCCATGCCATAATAAAACCAGCTAGAGATGAACTAATGATAAGGTAGAAAGAAGTGAAAGCCATGAAAGTGCATAAACTTGACAGAACCTATGGCTCAACACATGACTCACTGCTGAAATATTGTTTGTCCTAAATGAAGCAAAGCCTAAAATAGAGAAGTGAGAAATCATGATAGGAGAATAAACAGTATTTTCTTGCAGTTAGAACACCACAAACAGGGGATTTGTATTCAAGCAGAAAAAGGAATAGAAGAGATTGTAAACAATATGTATAAGAAAATATACTTTACTATTTCATATTTTATGTTGTTCTGTGACACATGAACTGAGCTTATCACCCCAAAAGATCACTTATAGCTTGTAAGCCAGTTTGGAATTTGAGAGTTTATGCTGTTAATGTAAATCCTTGTGCTGCTCATAGTGTCCTTTAATATCTGTCAGGTATTGTTCAGATCCTGAGATTTTGATATGAATACCTGAAGGTCTCTTTGAGAGCAATAAAGCATGGAAGAATAGAATAGAATAGAATAGAATAGAATAGAATAGAATAGAATAGAATAGAATAGAATAGAATAGAATAGAATAGAATAGAATAGAATAGAATAGAATAGAATAGAATAGAATAGAATAGAATAGAATAGAATAGAATTAACCAGGTTAGAAAAGACCATCAAGATCATCAAGTCCAGCCTATCACCCAACACCATCTAATCAACTAAACCACGGCACCCAGTGCATCATCCAGTCTCTTCCTAAACACCTCCAGTGATGGTGACTCCACCACCTCCCTGGGCAGCACATTCCAATGGCCAATCACTCTTTCTATGAAGAACTTTCTCCTCACCTCGAGACTAAACCTCCCCTGGTACAGCTTGAGACTGTGTCCTCTTGTTCTGGTGCTGGTTGCCTGAGAGAAGAGACCAACCCCCACCTGGCTACAACCTCCCTTCAGGGAGTTGTAGACAGCAAGAAGGTCTCCTCTGAGCCTCATCTTCTCCAGGCTAAGCAACCCCAGCTCCCTCAGCCTCTCCTCATAGGCCTTGTGCTCCAAACCCCTCCGCAGCTTTGTTGCCCTTCTCTGGAAATATTCCAGCAAGTCAATATCTTTCCTAAACTGAGGGGCCCAGAACTGGACACAGGGCTCAAGGTGCAGCCTAACCAGTGCTGAGTACAGGGGCACAATTACTTTCCTGCTCCTGCTGGCCATACTGTTCCTGATACAGGCCAGGATGCCACTGGCCTTCTTGGCCAGCTGGGCACACTGCTGGCTCATGTTCAGCCTTCTATCGACTAGTACCCCCCATTTCCCTTTCTGCCTGGCAGCTCTCCAGCCATTTTGACCCCAGCCTATAGCACTGCATGGGGTTGTTGTGGCCAATGTGTAGAATGTCCAAGATCTCTGTGATCAGATCACTACCACAGCTTAGTAGAAACTTTGCTTCCCTTTGCAGAACGCAGTGCTATTGATGGAGGCGAGCCTCTGTTTTGTTTTTGTCTCTAAAACTCTTCTGTACTCCCAAAACATGATTCCTTGGCCTGTTCACACTGTAAATGGTACTCCCATATAATTAGCTCCCATAAAATTAATGTAGAAAGATTGCCTAAAGATGAAAAATAGCATTTCCATTCAGGACAATTTTTCAGGATATTGCTTCTTTCCTTATGGGATATTAGAGGAAGACTAAGGAAGGTATAGGCCCCCTCAGAAATGAGATGGGAGAACTGATGACAAGTGATGTGGAGAAGGCCAATACTCTCAATGAATCCTTTACCTCAGTTTTCACTGGGAAGAGCTCCAGACACACTCCCAAAATCACAGAAGATAGTGACAGGGGCTGGAATAAGGAACTGCCCATTGTAATTGAAGCTCAGGCTCCTGACCACCCAAAGAACCTGAGACCATCCAAGTCCATGGGACCCAAAGGGATACATTAATGGGTGGGAATTGGTGGATGAGGTTGTTAAATCATTCTGTGACCGGTTGAGGCTGTCCCCTTAAGAAAGGGAATATGGTGGTCGGAAATTGGTAAACGAAAAAAAGGATTTAAACTAATTTCATTGGTAGAGTGGGAGGAAGCACCTTCTGAACTGGGAGTGCAGGAGGCTATCCTGGGCATTCTGGCACTTTTATCTGCAGTCATCCTTCCGCTCATCCTTAGGGCAGCAGCTCTCTGTTCTGGGCTTTCGGCCAAGCCTTGACCTTGAAAAACTGATAAACTGCAAGTCCTGTATTAAGTACTTTCCAATTAACACATAACTGCTTCTAACTTTTTCCCCATTTCTCTCTTTTCTAACCCACTCTGGGGAAAGGGGGAGACAGGGGAGAGCGGAGGTGGGGAACCCCCTCAGCAGAGGGGGGAACTCTCATTTCTGTGCTACTTTGTTGTATATTTTTTATATATTGTAAATATTGTAAATTCTGTAAATTTCCCTGCATATCCTATATTGCTTTGTAAATATACAGCTTCACTGCTTTGCTAATTCAGCTGTGAGGGTTTTTTTCCCTTTCCCTTCAAACTTTCTTTCCCTTTACTTTACAGGGGGGAGGGAGGAGGCTTTTGGGCCTTACCCTTCTAACCCTACGACACACTTTTTCCAAAAGTCATAGCAGTCTGCAGAAGTCCCTAGTGATTAAGAGGAAACATAGTCTCTATTTTCAAAAAAGGGAAGAAATATGATCCAGGCAACTATAGGCCAATCAGTCTCACCTCTGTGCCCTTTAAAATCGTGGAGCAGATCCTCATGGAGGTACTGCTGAGGCGGATTAATAATGAAGAGGTGATTGGTTACAATTAACACAGCTTCACCAAGGGCAAATCCTGCCTGACAAACCTGGTGGCCTTCTATGACAAGGTCACAACATTAATAGACAAGGGGAGGGCAGCTGAAGTAATTTGCCTGGATCTGAGCAAAGCCTTCGACACTGTCCCGCACCACATCCTGGTCTCCAAGCTGGTTCAGTATGGGTTTGAGGGATGAGCCACTCAGTGGATAAAGAACTGGCCTCATGGCTGCACCCAAAGCACTGCTGTCAATGGGTCCATGTCCAAGTGGAGGCCAGTGACAAGTAGAGTCCCTCGGGGATCAGTCCTGGGACCAGTCTTATTTAACATCTTTGTCAGTGACATGGACAGTGGCATTGAGTGCACCCTCAGCCAGTTTGCCGACGACACCAAGCTGTGTGGTGCAGTAGACATGCTGGAGGGAAGTGACCTATCCAGAGGGATCTTGATAGGCTGGAGAGGTGGGCCCATGCCACCCTCATGACATTCAACAAGACCAAGTGTATGGTCCTGCATCTGGGTCGGGGCAATCTCAGGCACTGATATAGGCTTGAGAGCAGCTAGAAGAGGGTAGATTTAGATTAAATGTCAGGAAGAAGTTCATCACCATAAGGATGGTGATACACTGGAACAGGGTGCCCAGGGAGGTGGTGGAATCCCAAATCCCTGGAGGTTTTTAAGGACAAGTTGGATGTGGTTCTGGGCAACCTGATCTAGTGGAAGGTGTCCCTGCCTATGGCAGGGGGGTTGGAACTAGGTGGTCCTTGGGGTTCCTTCCAACCCTGACAATTCTGTGATTAACATTGTCGTTCTCAAAGACAGTCATAATTTTAAGGATTGTAGGAAAAATATCTGAACAATTTCAGCTTCCAAGAGAAAAAAATCCTTGGTATCAACAGCGTGAATAAAAAAGTCAGGGGAAGAGAGGGAGTCCCATTTGAAGAATTTGATTTTAATAAGGGGATGATGAAGTTAATTAAAGCTCAGTGCCTGTGAACAGAGAGAAGAAAAGAGCACTTTGGGGTTTTTCCTTTTGCTTTACTCCAGCTGTTCCTATCTCCAAGCCAAATACAGAAGCCAAAATGATACAAGCTGGCAGCTTCTTATAGCAAGGGGATCATCTGTTAAATGGTTAGGTTGGCTGTGTTTTGCCATAAGAAGATGGGAAGTATAGTTTCAGAGTTTTCAGCAGGAATGTAGCCAAGAATGTCTCATTGCTTTTTTAGCCTCTCTTTTCATTTGCCTGCCATAAATTATACAACAAATTCCCTCTCCCTCACAACACCTCTCATGATGGAGTTAGTCATCAGCTTCTCCTTTGGCTCCTTTGCTTTAACCTTTCTAAGCATTTTGTGAGTTCTGTGTTTTTATTTATAAGGAGATGATGAATTGACAATCCCCTGTGTCGTAGAAAATTGATGTATGCAAATTAGCTAATAACTGGCCAGGCTCTTAAATATGCTAAGATCTAATATTCAATGACAGCATAATAAATCTTTCAGTATTTCACCTATTGACTATAACTTTCCAAAAAAAAAGCCACCAAAAAATCAGACCAGGAGTCTCAAATACAGAGTTCAACTCTTGTCTAAAGCCCAGACTAGTGATTTTGCATTTAGGCCCAAACTTTCCCTGTCATCCTTTGTGACTGTTTCTTGGTCCTCAAATCTGTATTGTTTCTGAGATTACTCCTTTGTAGGACTAGCTCAAACTAGGTCTCATCCCGTGGATAGTAAGAACACAGAACATGCAACTTTCTCTAAATGCAAGTCCAGGTAGCCACTTACTGTTCCTTTATTTCAATCATACCACAAACAGGCTGGCGTAGCATGGAGATTTCAAATTGCTCTGTATTTAAGATCTGATTTACCAAAGCATTGAGAATTTCTTGGAAAAAAAAAAGCTGAATGTGCTGAGACTTACTTCAGAGAAAGAGAATTTCTGTATTTACTTTCATTCTGTATGCACCTGGTCCTGTAAATGCTTTGGGTGCAGGGATTATGGTATGAAATAAGGGGTGGCGTGTGGTGGTTTAGGCTGGGTGCTGGCCCGGATGCCACTGCACAGACCACACCTGGGAGGTCCCAAGGGGTGGGCCCAGCCCAGGGGGTGGTCACAGGAAACCAAGTATTCCATTCCCATAATTCCTGCCCCACTATAAAGTCCACGGCGGGGTCTGACACTTCCTCTTTCCTTCCTTTCCATCACCTGGTAACTGGGGGAGATGTCTCCCAGCCATGGGCCTGGCTAGGCCCAAGGCCACGGGGGTGGGGGATGGGCAGTCTCACATCTGGCCAGCTGAGAGAAGCCTAGCAGTGGGGGGGGCGAAGGAGGAGCCCTGGGGGTCTTGGGTGCACCCTCAGGTGGGGATGGGATGTTTCTGGGTCTGTTTTGGGGTTTCTCTTGTCACTGTGTTTCTGGTTTTCTGTACACACTTACTGTTTTCTATTTAAACTTTCCATCACTCTTGCAATCCATTTTATTTCTGCCCGTGGTGGGGAGGGGGTCTGCCCCAACCCACTACAATGCTAAAAGTAATTCCTGACACCTGTGGATTTCCTGCTTTTTCACTTCAAAATAAACAGTTACATAAAGTTTTTTTTTTTCTTCTCCTGTGCCTATGCTTTGTTTGATTAAGACAGTTGCATCATAACTTGGAATTCACAGTCAGCACCTCAGTTTCCCATGTATGCCTTTCTTGCTAATTCACTTCATTCTCACACAACAAATCAACCTACAGCTTCCTATAGCTAGTGGGAGAAACATTTCTACTGGACCATACCTTCAATCCATTCAATCAGCAAACCATTCAATTAACAGCTGTACAATACCTCTCCAACCTGATCTCCTTCTATGATCAGGTGACCCACCTGGTGGACGTGGGGAGGCCTGTGGATGTGATGTGGTCTACCTGGACTTCAGAAAGGCCTTTGACACTGGCCCCCAGAGTAAACTGCTGGCTAAGCTGTCAGCTCGTGGCTTGGACAACAACACTCTGTGCTGGGTTAGGAACTGGCTGGAGGGCCGAGCCCAGAGAGTGGTGGTGAATGGTGCCATGCCACATCCAGATGGAGGCTAGTCACCAGTGGCGTCCCCCAGGGATCAGTGCTGGGCCCCATCCTCTTTAATATCTTCATGATGATCTGGATGAGGGGAGTGAGTCAGTCATCAGCAAATTTGCAGATGACACCAAGTTGGGAGCAGATGTTGATCAGTTAGAAAGAAGAAGGGTTTTGCAGAGGGACCTTGACCAACTGGACAGATGGGCAGAGTCCAATATGATGGCATTCAACAAATCCAAGTGCCAGGTGCTGCACTTTGGCCACAGCAGCCCCATGCAGAGCTACAGGCCAGGGTCAGATTGGCTGGAGAGCTGCCAGACAGAGAGGGACTTGGGGGTGCTAATTGACAGCAACTTAAACATGAGCCAGCTGTGTGCCCAGCTGACCAAGAAGGCCAATGGCATCCTGGCCTGGATCAGGAATAGTGTGGCCAGCAGGAGCAGGGAAGTCATTGTGCCCCTGTACTCTGCACTGCTTAGGCCACACCTTGAGTCCTGTGTCCAGTTCTGGGCCCCTCAGTTTAGAAAGGACATCAAGACACTTGAACGTGTCTAGAGAAGGGCAGCAAGGCTGGTGAGAGGCCTTGAGCACAAACCCTATGAGAAGAGACTGAGGGGGCTGGGATTGTTTAGCCTGGAGAAGAGGAGGCTCAGGGGAGACCTCATTGCTCTCTACAACTACCTGAAAGGTGGCTGTAGCCAGGAAGGGGTCGGTCTCTTCTCTCTAGCAACCAGCACCAGAACAAGGGGACACAGTCTCAAAATGCACCAGGGGAAGCTTAGGCTGGATGTGAGGAGAAAGTTCTTCACGGAGAGAGTCATTAGTCATTGGAATGGGCTGCCCAGGGAGGTGGTGGAGTCACCATCCCTGGAGGTGTTCAAGAGGGGATTGGATGTGGCACTTGGTGCCGTGGTCTAGTCATGAGATCAGTGGTGACAGGTTGGACTTGATGATCTTTGAGGTCTCTTCCAATCTTGGTGATACTGTGATAAACAAATTAATTTGTTTATAGTGGCAGCACATCAGGATCTTTAGGAATTGCACTGTGAGGCACATAATTCAGCCTTGGCTAAGCATATTCCTCAATCACAGGAAAGGGGAGAATCAAGAATTCCATGAAATTCTATCCCTCGCAGTTCTCAGCTCCAACACAAGTCAAAAAAAGGAGGGAATAAATCTCAGACTAAGAAGCTGGTTTGAGGAATCTAGAGGGATGATTCCAAATGGATGGCTACTGAGAAAGGCAGCATTTTGTACACATATCTCTAAACAACACACTAGCAAATTAGTTTGCAGTATGATGAGAAAAACAAGTAGTTTCTCAAGGAGACTGTATGGGGTGCTTGGTGCCATGGTTTAGTTAATTAGATGGTGTTGGATGATGGTTTGGACACAATGATCTTGAAGGTCTCTTCCAAATTGGTCTATTCTATTCTATTCTATTCTATTCTATTCTATTCTATTCTATTCTATTCTATTCTATTCTAACATCAGAGCTTCTAGCCTTTGGAAGCAATTGATGGTGGCACAGTGCAGGAAAATAGCAGATACTTTTAACTCCCATAAACTGCACTGGTGTCCAGTATGTTTCTGGGAGAGGAATGACTAGTCAGCATGGGTGAAATGGCAAAAAGACAGCCTGTGCACTAAGTTCTCTAAACATTTGGAACTCTATAGGAGGTGACTGGAAGCTGAAAGAAAGTAATTTGCAGTGCTGAAATTAAAAAAAAATAAAAACAAACACCCAACCTGTAGCCAGGAGGAGGTTGTTCTTTTCTCCCAGGCAATCAGCACCAGAACAAGTGGACACAGTCTCAAGCTGCACATGGGGAAGTTTAGACTAGAGGTGAGGAGAAAGTTCTTCACAGAGAGAGTTGTTAGCCATTGGAATGTGCTGCCCAGGGAAGTGGTGGAGTCACCATCCCTGGAGTTGTTTAAGAGGGGATTGAACGTGGCACTTGGTGCCAGGGTTAGTAGTCATGAGGTGTTGGTTGACAGATTGGACTTGATGATCATTGAGGTCTTTTCCAACCTTATTGATTCTATGATTCTATGAAACAACCACAAAACAAACAAACAAACAAACCCCAAAAACTTCCACATCCCCAAACCAACAAACTGGGCAATATCCTAAAAGTGCTTAAACAAAAAGCTTTGACAAAGTCAAAGTGCTGGAAGAGAAGTGTATAAACAAGGAAGGCATTGCTCTTTCCACACATTCTTCCTCCTAATTAGTCTGTGGTTTTGTTTTCACCTCTGTAGGACAGATCAAGGAGACAAGGATTCTGGAAGGCTTTATCTTTGAGAGTTAATGGAGAGAGTCTGAATATTAAGACATAACACAAGTAAAAGTGCAGTATCTCATCAAGACTAGACTCAACTTTCAGACAAGCCTCCACTTCTTGAAGGACTTCCACAGGTCAGAAATATGTCAGTGAAAGTTATATGAAAAGCGTGCCCTGACATTGTTCACAATGTACGTTTCTTGGAGAAAGAAAGAAGAAAGGTGTCATTTGAATATCTTTCATCAATGCCATATTCCCTTCCACTAAATTCATAGCTTAAAACATATTGTTTCAAGAAAGCGTGAATAATGACATGGAGATTTTAGATAAAAATGGAAGTCTGATTATTTTTGTCCCCAGAAAATGCATTAATCACTTCTCTCAAAGATGAAGTGAAATGACTGACCATCTGTTGACAACAGTGTAATTGATTCACCTAATGAAAGAGAGAGTGGGAGATGTGGTTTCATCACTTTTTGTGATCACTTTCAGTGATGAAAGAAGAAAAAGCCCAAGAAGCAAACATGAAACCTGAAGAAGAAATACAAGGTCAGAATATTATGCAGACAACTCTGATTAGACTTGTAACTTAACTTTTGAAATGAAAGAGCTATGAATTTATAAAGGTGTAAATTCCATCCACCGCTGGGTGCTGAAGAATGTATTCAATGACTTAATTATATTCTCACTCCTACCTGATCTCAGTTTGACTTTTCACAGTAAAATGAATGGAATTCTTCTAAAGCCTAATACTGACTCTCTTCCTGGGCTGAAATATTTGGAGATATACTTATGGTTGTGATTTCACTTCTCAAAGTATGGTTTCTTCTGTAGAAGGCCAGTGGTATCCTGGCATACATTAGGAATAGTGTGGCCAGCAGAAGCAGGGAAGTCATTGTTCCCCTGTACTCCTCACTGGCTGGGCCACACCTTGTGTCCTATGTACAGTTCTGGGCCCCTCAATTTAAGAAGGACATTGAGACCCTTAAACATGTCCAAAGAAGGGCAACGACGCTGGGGAGTGGCCTTGAGCATGAGCCCTATGAGGAGAGGCTGAGGGAGCTGGGGTTGCTTAGCATGGAAAAGAGGAGGCTCAGAGGAGACCTTATTGCTGTCTACAACTACCTGAAGGGAGGTTGTAGCCAGGAGGGGGTTGGTCTCTTCTCCCAGGCAACCAGCACCAGAACAAGAGGACACAGTCTCAAGCTGCACCAGAGGAAGTTTAGGTTTGAGGTGAGGAGAAAGTTCTTCACTGAGTTATTAGCCATTGGAATGTGCTGCCCAGGGAGGTGGTGGAGAGTCACCATCACTGGAAGTGTTCAAGATGGGATTGGACATGGCACTTGGTGCCATGGTTTAGTCATGAGGTCTGTGGTGACAGGTTGGACTTGATGATCTTTGAGGTCTCTTTCAACCTTGGTGATTCTGTGATTCTATGACTAGAAGGCTTTACTCCTGTACTTGTGGCCAAAGACAAGGGCAGGTCTAAACCAAAGAACAGAATCTGGAACCTGGGCTGTCTATGACAGTGGTTCCATAATTGTGAATTATTATATTACAAAATCCATCAAAATCTTTGAAGTTCAAGATTCACTTCTGTTTTGCCAAATGTTTTGCCAAATGCCTTTCTGGTTGATATGGTCTAACTGAAGACAGATACTCATTCTACTTATTTCTCTGCTTTAAGGGGAATGTTGGTTTAATTTTTTTGAATACTTGGACTAAATATTTTAGAGCTTTGTACAAATGATCCCAAATCCCATAGATAAAAAGCTCCAGAGACAGCAGTATGGAATGCACTGATGTAAAGCAATTTGCTTTCAAATAACTATTAACTCTGTACAAATGCAAATAATGGCAATTGAAGGCTCGTTTTCATCTTCCAACCTCCCTTTCCCTCAGGGCACTGACTGGCTGCATCACTTTCCAGGTACCATTTCTGGTACTTGACTAAATTATTAAAATCTTTAAATCCTTTGGATATTTAACCTCCTTCCCAAAATTATTACAACATGCAAATCACAGACTGGTTTTACTGTTACACTACAACTTGTGTTTGAGATCAACCTGTCATCTGATCTCATAAGTTAACAAAAGAGGTATGAAACTGATAGATTATTTTCATTTATTATGAATTCCTGACTGAAACCTGCCTGACTAAATTTGAAATGACTGAAGACAACTACAGCTTTGAAAATTCAACAATGCTTGCCATGTGGAGTCAAAGCCTATGAGAACCTCCAAGACAAAGTTTACAATGTTAGGCTGATTAAATGTCATCAAAAAATCCTCTGTCCATGATGTCCTCTGACCATGCAGACAGAAACTTGCAGGAGTATCCTTGCTGTCTCCCATCCCATTCAAAGTATTTTTCTTTTCCCAGAAGAAAGATAGGATAGGATAGGATGGAATGGAATGGAATGGGATGGAATGGAATGGATTGGAATGGAATGGAATGGAATGGAATGGAATGGAATGGAATGGAATGGAATGGAATAGAATAGAATAGAATAGAATAGAATAGAATAGAATAGAATAGAATAGAATAGAATAGAATAGAATAGAATAGAATAGAATAGACCTCCAAGATCATCAAGTCCAACCTATCACCCAACACCATCTAACCAACTAAACCATGGCAATAAGCGCCCCATCCAGTCTCTTTTTAAACACCTCCAGTGATGGTGACTCCACCACCTCCCTGGGCAGCACATTCCAATGGAAAATCACTCTTTCTGTGAAGAACTTCTTCCTAACATCCAGCCTAAACCTCCACTGGTGCAGCTTGAGACTGTGTCCTCTTGTTCTGGTGCTGGTTGCTTGGGAGAAGAGACCAACCCCCATCTGGCTACAACCTCCCTTCAGGTGGTTGTAGACAGCAATAAGGTCTGCCCTGAGCCTCCTCTTCTCCAGGCTAAGCAACCCCAGCTCCTTCAGCCTCTCCTCATAGGGCTTATGCTCCAAACCCCTCCCCAGCTTTGTTACCCTTCTCTGGACACACTCCAGCAACTCAACATCTTTCCAAAACTGAGGGGATCTTATCACTTAAGCATAGGATTCTGGCATGCTTAAACCCCCACATTTACTTCTTTCCTTAAAACATGCATCTTTTTCCCTTAAAACATACAGCTATTTTTGCCTTAAAACACGCATTTACTTTTCCCTCTATCATAAGCATGAAAAAAAGAGAGAGACACACATAAGGAAATCTTTGAAGTTCACATTTTTAAGTTATCTGCAGGTCTTACTACAACTGACAAAAAGCCAGGAAACTGACAACTAAGAGCTGACACTCCACATAGCATGTTCTGTCAGGTTTTATTTTGTGTGTGCATGTGTGTATGGGAGTGTGACTTTTCCTTTCTGGGCTCCTTTAATGTGAATTTTTAAACAAGACTTACATGGTGGAACAAACTTGAGAGACAGGAGCATGAACACATATAGACACTGTCCTTATAAACAATAAAGGGAATACCAACAGGCATCATCTACTGTAATTATCTTGACATGGTGCTGTGCATCTGTCTCCCAGGGCTACTTAACATGACCTTTTCAAACACAGTGCCAGAAGCTTTCTCTTGCACTTTCCTACTCCACTAATATGGTGTCATTCTGCCTCCATTCTGTCCCACTTTGGGCAATGTGACTGTTTCAGAAGAGAGTTGTCACAGACCTCAGGAGACAATCTCAGATTATTTGACACATCATGAGACAGAGAGAGCACAGAACAATCTTCATTACTTCCTACGAAAATCCTCACCCAAAGGCTTCAGAATACTTTACAAATACTCATTAATTAAACACCAGAGAAGCCTCTAATAACAAAGGGATTATTTTGTACAGTTTCACAGCATTGTCATACCTGTGTAATTCCTCCCCCGGTGACAAGCTATGCTCCACAGAGAAGGTGGAGTCCCCACTGGCAGGCTGGGAGTGATAAGATTATGACCTGAGCCCAGCATTGCTTCCTCTGGCAAGAGGGCTTCCTCCCTAAAGAGTGAATAACTTAATGTCTTGAAGCTTCCAGAGCAAGGTCCCAGTGACCAAGGGCTTACACACCCCATTAATAGTGAAACAACCAGCAAACAATAAAGAAATTAATGATGAAGCATTAGCCTTAATGCCAACGGTGACACAACCTCCTAGCAATGATCCTGTTATTTCATGTCTTATTAGGCATTTAACATTAGGCTGCCTGGATATCTGCGATTCAGAAGATTTAACCAAAGGACAGATTTGAAAGTGAATAAAGTAGAAGATTGACAGACTTGAAGTAATTATATGTCTCCATTTATTCTTGCTTATTTTTTCCCATTCTGCTGCCCTTTTTCTGATAATCCCAAGTTTATAACTGAAAACAAGGTGAGACTGAACTGTTTCACAAGTGCTGTACAGCAAACAGCAGATGAGGATTGATCTGCCAATTCATCTTACACTTTCCTTCTCCCTTTCCCCCCAAACACATTGATTCTTAATTCCATTGTAGCTCATTACAAAGTAATTTCATTTGTTTTCTGTAGTCACCTCTCTAGGATTCTTTCAGCTTTACTTCTTTCACACTTACTTGTCTTCACTTGAATAGCACAGGTTTGAAGTGTTATTCTCAAGATAATTTAGTTTGCGTGCCATTTTCTGCCCGTGTTTTAACCTGTAGATCATTTTTTATTATATCTGATACCTGACTAACATTTGTAATATTTTCCAATACATATTCACATATTAATTACAGTGTAAGGTATTTCTTTTCATTTCTTTTTTCTAGGCAGCACAGAAGTGGCCCTGGAAATAGATATGATGAATGTCACGTAGGAGTATGCCCTCAGGAAGCTAAAGGTGTCAGTAACAAAGATTCTGTTTTCAGCTAATACTCCTTTCACGTGTGTAAATAACTGTATCTTTCATTTTTCCAAAGAGCAACATCCATTGTACAAAGGACATTGTGACATCTTAAACGTGCGCAGGTTCATTCATGCCAGCAATATTTACAATATGTTTAAAATCGTTCATCCTCCTCACAGCTTTCCTCAAGTTTGGCCCAGGGTACCTGAAAATGAACACTTTTAGGATCCTAACTCCCAGAGACTATTTAAAGACATGACAATTGCTTTATAATCCATGTGATAGATTTACTCATTCATCGTGCTGTGAGAATCCAGGAAAGTGCCTGAAGTCCTGACAGAGGATTTAATAACTCTAGCACTGGCTCTCATAATGTGTTTGTGGAACTAGGAACATGCAGAGGAAGGTATGTAAGTAATCTGTGTGCAAGGGAGTATAGTAAATTTAGACAGGCTGGACAGATGGGCGCAGTCCAAGGGCAAGAGATTTAACGCACCTAAGTGCCAGGTTCTACACATTGTCCACAACAACCCCATGCAGTGAGACACAGGCTGCGGTCAGAGTGGCTGGAGAGCAGCCAGGCAGAAAGGGACCTGGGGGTACTGGTTGACAGTAGGCTGAACATGAGCCAGCAGCTTGTCCAGGTGGCCAAGAAGGCCAATGGCATCCTGGCCAGTATTATGATTAGTGTGGCCAGCAGGAGCAGGGAGGTCATTCTGCCCTGTACTCAGCACTGGAGTCATTCTGCCCTGTACTCCGCACTGGTTAGGCCACACCTTGAGTCCTGTGTCCAGTTCTGGGCCCCTCAGTTTAGAAAAGATGTTGAGTGGCTGTAATGTGTCCAGAGAATAGCAACAAAGCTGCTGAGAGGCCTCGAGCAGAAGCCCTATGAGGAGAGGCTGAGGGATCTGGGGTTGCTTAGCCTGGAGGAGAGGAGGCTCAGGGAACACCTTCTTGCTGTCTATAACTACCTGAAGGGAGGTTGTAGCCAGGTGAGGGTTGGTCTCTTCTCCCAGGCAATCAGCAGCAGAACAAGAGGACACAGTCTCAAGCTGCACCAGGGGACGTTTAGGCTGGAGGTTAGGAAGAAATTCTTCATAGAAAGAGTGATTGGCCATTGAAATGTACTGCCCAGGGAGGTGGTGGAGTCAACATCACTGGAGGTATTTAAGAGGAGACTGGATGAGGCACTTGGTGCCATGGTGTTGTGTGATAGGTTAGACTCAATGATCTCAAAGGTCTTTTCCAAGATGGTTAATTATGTATTCTGTATTAGAAGCTACTTGACGAATATGAAGCTTGGGTGTAAAAGAATGGCATAAGTGACTGCCACATATAAACATCTTCAAACCTAAATGCAAAATAAGCCTTTCTACATGGGTTATCCTATTATAAAAAAAGAAGGAAGGAAGGAAGGAAGGAAGGAAGGAAGGAAGGAAGGAAGGAAGGAAGGAAGGAAGGAAGGAAGGAAGGAAGGAAGGAAGGAAGGAAGGAAGGAAGGAAGGAAGGAAGGAAGGAAGGAAGGAAGGAAGGAAGGAAGGAAGGAAGGAAGGAAGGAAGGAAGGAAGGAAGGAAGGAAGGAAGGAAGGAAGGAAGGAATGGAAAGAAAAAAGAAAGAAAGAAAGAAAGAAAGAAAGAAAGAAAGAAAGAAAGAAAGAAAGAAAGAAAGAAAGAAAGAAAGAAAGAAAGAAAGAAAGAAAGAAAGAAAGAAAGAAAGAAAGAAAGAAAGAAAGAAAGAAAGAAAGAAAGAAAGAAAGAAAGAAAGAGAAAGACAATGCAAAACCAACATGCAGAATGCAATTGTTGTTGACTAGAAAGAAAGAGACAAAAATATCATTATGTGTACTTTTGCATAGCTAAAAAACAAATTAAAGGAGGAAGCAGGTCTTTTAAAATATTGCACAAGTGAAACCCTGATGTTAAATAGTTTCACTGAAATATATATTATTCAGTGATATCAAATGTTTGTTAGTCTAGCATACAATGTATAGTGTAGTGCACTTGAAGATGTTTTCAAGTGGTATCCATAAATTCTGTGAGGATCCCTAGAATCATCTCATGTAGGTTATAATAGCAGTCAAGGTGAGTTATTTTTAACTTCTCTGCTATGTTTAGTATGGAAACAGCAATGTGAGTGCAACAGCATGGCTTCTTTCTCTCACTTCAATTCTTTTAACACCTTCCTTGTAAATTGAGTCTTGATATTTCATCGTGGTTGGTAGCACTTTTTCAATATGTATGGCTGGTCTGAGTGGTACTTTAAATCAAGTGGCATCCCTTTGTGTGATAGAGCTGTGGCTGAGAACTCTCATTTATAAAAATCTTTCATGTTACTAAATGTGCTCATGTTCATACCTGAAGTGACAATAAAACCTCTCATAAAGCATTGCCTGATTTTTGTTTGCTTTTTAAAAGCATGGAAATTGTATCAAAGTTTCTAGTTCCAAACAGAATACTTCAGCTCTGGTTTGAGGAGAGCTGTCAAAATGTCCAGAGATGGGTCACCTAGCAGCTAATATGACCTGATGAGGATGCTAGATCAATTCCAGGCCTTCTTCCTGAATCAAAGCAGGAATAGGATAGGATAGGATAGGATAGGATAGGATAGGATAGGATAGGATAGGATAGGATAGGATAGGATAGGATAGGATAGGATAGGATAGAAAAGAACAGAATTAAACAGGGTGGAAAAGACCTTCGAGATCATCGCATCCAACTTCTCACCCAACACTATCTAATCAACTAAACCATGGCACCGAGCACCCCATCCAGTCTCTTCCTAAACACCTCCAGTGATGGTGGCTCCACCACCTCCCTGGGCAGCACATTCCAATGGCCAATCACTCTTTCTATGAAGAACTTCTTCCTAACATCCAGCCTAAACCTCCACTGGCACAGCTTGAGACTGTGTCCTCTTGTTCTGCTGCTGGCTGCCTGGGAGAAGAGACCAACCCCTACCTGTCTACAACCTCCCTTCAGGTAGTTGTAGACAGCAAGAAGGTGTTCCCTGAGTCTCCTCTCCTCCAGGCTAAGCAACCCCAGATCCGTCAGCTTCTCCTCATAGAGCTTGTGCTCCAAATCCCTCCCCAGCTTTGTTGCCCTTAAATCTAATTAATATTTGAAACTGTGTCCCCTCACATCTCATAAATATTTTCTACTGGCAGATGCAAAGCAGGTTACTCAAGTTTTAATAAAAATAATTTTACTGAAGTTTATTCATGGGGAAAAAAGCAAAATACAGGGCAAACAAGACACTGTAGTCAATTAGAGCAGTTAGGAACTACGGCAGTGTGTGGCATCTGTTCCCTGCGTAAAGAGAGATCTGTGGCATCTTCTACAAGATTCTGGAGATGTCACACATACAGGAGTTCTGAGATACACAGACCCAATCTACTTGCCATTTTCAGTGATGGGTCTGGTTCAGAGAGGATGAGACTTCACTATTTGAAGAGGTCTTGTGTGAAGATATGAGTATCTTTCTTCTTCTTGCTTGCTCTCTTATCTGCTAAAAAAAAAAAAAAAAAAAAAAAAAAAAAAAAAAGGGCCAAAAAATCTTTGATGTCTGACTTCAACAGGGAAATGAAACTTCAGAAATAACTAAGAAAGGGAGGAGAACTTAGACTGTAGGTGACTCTGTGAATCTTCTTTTAGTGCAAACAAAAGCAGAAAAATCAAAAAGGAACATGTTTACCCGTTTGGCTCTAGTGTGATGCATGTTTTGGGGCTAGCAAAGAAGGCAATCTTCTTCTAAAGATCAGTTTTGAGTCCAGACAAAAACTATCCAACCTACGTGAGACTGAGTTAATGTTGAGGGTGGGTATTTTTTGTATTAAGTGAACAGCAGTGTGAATTTGTCAGCTTGCATTTGGAAGGCAAAATTCTACTTTCTCCCTGATTGCTTTAATACTTCTCCCTCTGCTGGCCCTCCTTCAGCTTTCAGCAGTATGCTCTGTTTGCATTCTGTATGTGCCAGTCATTGGAAGAGCTGCTTTCTGTCTGGGGAGAACTGTTAAAGACATGAACATCTTTGCACAGCTGTGTGGTCAGAGGTGTGAAATAGCTCGTGAAGCCCAAAGCAGACATGTACAGGTTATTGCTTTAGGTACAAAGGCCTGTAAAAAATATCATGAGGCAGAACAGCCACAGGGTTGCACAAATCATACCCAAAGGATCTGTAGCATAACAAGTTCAAATAAAAGAGGCCATGCTGATTCAAGCAAGATGTGTAAACTTCTCTTAACAAGTAACAAGCTGGGCTGTTGAGTCTCTTGGGGTTTCATGATGATTTGACTGGTAACAATCACACATGTTTAAAAAAAGAATCAACTTCTGTCAGAAAAATGCCACTTTGTTGGCAATGAAAGCAGAAACATGCCAATATGAACAAGTCTGACAGCAAAACTCATCAGTTCTTTACGTCTTTTTGTTTTTTTTCACTCATCCACTCATCTTCTCAGACTCTCCCTGAAGGACTACCACACAGCTCAGATCCCTAGGGGTTTAAACTTCTGGGTTATCATCTTCCCAGAATTGCTTCCTACCTTCTATCCTCAGGAAACTAGTCTTCAGGAGCATTGAGAAGAACTTACTGGCCAAGGTTTTAAGTCTTACTGCTGAAGCATTCAGAGCCTGCATCTAGAACTGTCTCCTTGTCCCTTTTCAAGCCATCATCAAAATGAATTGCACAGATTACAGCCTGGAATCCTACTGGCCTAGAGCTAGTGGCCTCATTTGGCCCTGGATATATGACCACTGCAATTTGGGGAGTCAGTTACCCAGAAAATACAGTAGATGTCCCTCCCTACAATTTTATGGTGAAGTACCATGAAACTGATAAGAAATAGCCCAACTTTGAGTCAATAGGTTTTAAGAATTTGGAGAAGATTTTGGTTTTGAAATGCCAATTTGCATCTTTCCTGAAACAAAATGCTTCACAATTTGATTTCAACAAACATCTCTACATTTTTGGTCTTTCTGTCTTTCTGGAGATGAAAAGGTTTCAGATAGTGCAAATTTTTTGAGGAATGAGAATGCAGTTTTCTAACCTACTGTAGTCTTTTATAAAGGAATAGGTTAAGAGGTTGTGAAAATAATGAGTTACTTTACTGCTTTATTGGTGTCTCCCATCCCACTGCCAGTTGCTAAGGGAATGAAAACTCATACCAGAATGAATGAATGCAAATAGACACTTCTACTACAAATAGAATTGCAGAATGTTAGGGGTTGGAAGGGACCTCCAGAGATCATCAGGTCCAACCCCTCCTACCAAAGCAGAATCACCTAGGGCAGGTCACACAGGAATGCATCCAGGCTGGCCTTGAAAGTCTTTGGAGGAGACTCCACAACCTCCCTGGGCAGCTTGTTCCAGTGCTCCATCACCCTTGCAGTAAAGGAGTTTCTCCTCATGTTGAGGTGGAACCTCCTTTGTTCCAGCTTATATCCGTTGTTCCTTGTCTTATTATCGGGTGCCAATGAAAAGAGCCTATGCCTTTCTTGACACCCACCCCACAGATATTTATAGACATTAATAGGATCCCCTTTCAACCTTCTCTTCTCCAGACTAAAGAGTCACAGTTCTCTCAGTCTTTCTTCATAAGAGAGATGTTCAAGACCCTTAATCATCCTCATAGGTCTTTGTTGGACTCTCTCCAGTGGACCCTTGTCTCTCTTGGATTGAGGAGCCCAAAACTGGATACACTATTCCACGTGTGGTCTAACCAGGGTAGAGTAGATGGGGAAGAGAAGCTTCTTAGACCTTCTGGACACACTTTTATTAATGCACCCCAGGATACCATTGACTTTTTTGCCACAAGGGCACATTGCTGTCCCATAGACAGCTTACTGTCCATTAGGACTCCAGGGTCTTTCTCTTTGAAGCTGCTTTCCAGGAGGACAACCCATAATATGATGACCCCTAATCAAGACCTGGTTTGTTCCCCTTTACATCAGTGAGACTATCCTAAGCCAGTCCTCAGCCACTGGCCATGCAAGATAAAATGTGACTTGCATCAGCTCATAGGGAAATAAACAGTGGTGGTAACAGACTGCAATTTCAAGTTTCATGTGTTCTCCTCTTGGAAAACTATTTAAAGGCCATGGAGAATAAACAAAGATAACTCTTAAGATGCACCTCATAACAAAGTTTATGGTGATTTTTGAGAAAATCTACAGAGATATATGTTGGTTTCTTTACTAATACTTGGTCTAAATACACGATGTGTTCTTGTGTTCTTTGTGTGGGATCCTCCTGCATTAACTTTTAATCCCTTCCATCCTTTGTGCAAGGGAGGGCAGCTTTTCTACTTCTAATCTAACAAAAACCAAAAAAGAGTCCCACAGAAAGATATAATTTGAGAACAGTCAGGTCACTACATAAGATCAGGACCCCATAAGAAGGATTCTTCTTTTTGTCACTAACTTAGCAAAATGTTCTGCTTCTGCTCAGTCCATTTCTGCCACCTGTATTAAAATATATATATATAAATAATAAATGGATGCAGTGCTACTGAATAGAAAGTTGATTGCATTCTCAGTATTGGCATTAGAGACAAGAAACTGTACAGACTTCAGGAGTTTTATCCTGAAGTCCAGATTCAAGGAAAACTTGAGTATGGAGAATGATGGAGGAGAGGGGGAAAGTAGTACCTCTTACTTATTATTATAAATGCAATAGTGGTTTGTGATTTGTGTTGCAGAACACGGTATTCAGGGGGGTAGTGGCAGTTGGTTTGTTTTCAGAACAGAGGGTAAATGTTCAGATTGTTTTGGCTTCAGACAGGAACCTCATGCCAACTTTCTCAGAAGCCATTGAATGTTACCTTATCTAAGTCCTGTGCTGCAGCTGTACTTGTGTGAGAAGATGTGGTTCTTCAAAAAATACAGGAGAAAGACATCCCCTGCCTCATCTGCGACCCCTACCACAAAGAAGACGCATGCGCAAGAAGCCCAAGAAGTTGCTAGAACTCATTATCATATCCCTGCCTTCTATTAAGCATAAGCATATGTAGATGGTGTAGAAATATAAAGAAAAGTTAGGATTTGTAAGGTGCTTATTGGCAGAGACTGCAGGCATCTGTGGGGGGGAAGTCTCTGTGGCCCAGCACGCTGTTTCTCTCTCCTGTTTTTTTTCCTGTTGCTTGTTGCTGCTTTTTAATAAAACAACTCTCACAAGAAACTTGGAAATTTTCTTGTGCTGCCCATTTATAACACTTACGAAACCTGTTTTCCACTTGAAAAAGCCTTGTGGACAGGAATCATGATCTGCAACTCTGTTACAGACCACATATCCTTCTTCAGCTGCATGCATGCTTCTGTGTCCAGTTGTGGGCTCCTCAGTTTAGGAAAGATGTTGACTTGCTGGAACATGTCCAGAGAAGGGCAACTAAGCTGCTGAGAGGTTTGGAGCATAAGCCCTATGAAGAGAGGCTGAGGGAGATGGGGTTGCTTAGACTGGAGAAGAGGAGGCTCAGAGGAGACCTTATTGCTGCCTACAACTACCTGAAGGGAGGTTGTAGCCAGGTGGGGGTTGGTGTCTTCTCCCAAGCAACCAGCAGCAGAACAAGAGGACACAATCTCACGCTGCAGCAGTGGAGGTTTAGGCTGGATGTTAGGAAGAAGTTCTTCATAGAAAGAGTGATTGGCCATTGGAATGTGCTGCCCAGGGAGGTGGTAGAATCACCATCACTGAAGATGTTTAGGAAGAGACTGGATGATGCAATTGGTGCTATGTTTTAGTTGATTAGATAGTGTTGGATGATAAGTTGGACTTGAGGATCTCAAAGGTCTTCTCCAACTTGGTCTATTCTATTCTACTCTATTCTATTCATCATGCATACAAAGTTTGTGTTTCCAATGCAAATGCACAATGAAAAGCCATTAAGTCTCCAGAAGCCATTTAGGGTGATATGGAAAGTGTCTGGACTAGAACAAACACATGGAGACTTGCTGGTTCCATTGCATTATTTTACTTTAATAAATGCTCACCCTTGAGGAAAAGGCATACTGAGTCTACAAAAAAGAAAAATGTTGCTGCTGAATCCGCTTTCTTCCCTCACAAATAGTATGTCCTCCAATTTTCTGAGTCATTCACTATGCCTCTGAATTTCAGATTTAGGTTTCAGGACACAGAATATAGAGTAAGCAATTTATAAGGAGTCATTTTTAAGTACTGAAGGAACAGAGTGCAGTTATTGATTATCTATTGAAGTTCTGCAGCTTTCTGCTGGATGCAAAGACAGAGAAATGGGTTTGGCTTTAGTAAGGTTTCTCACTTTTTTCCCTTTTATCTTCTTCTTAGCTAGCCAAGCTTTGCTGCCCAAATTACTTTGTATTATCTATTTCCCTCACAGCCTTTCATTGTGAGTAAGTTCAGCATAGCCTTGATATTTTCAGGTTTGATTTGCAAAACTACAGAGGGACATTTTTTTAGGAAGAACTGCATCAGAGACTAAAGAGAAGTAAAAAAAAAAAACCAAGATGAAAAGGATTTGTCAAAAAATGCTTAAAATGTGAGTGACATTTTTGTCCCCATTGTAAATTACTGTCTCCAGAAAAGGATCATTTTTTTCCCCCCGGAAGATATGATATAATTATTTTTTTTTTACCAAATAAACTTTCGACATGTGGAGTAGCTTTGTTTAAGTACACCATCAATGTGGTGTTTGAACAGAAGTTCGTTCTATCTCTGGAACCTCTCCAGACCTGGAGAATGGCTCTGAATGCCACAGATTTGCTCATCTGAAAAACTGACATCATTCCCACCCTCCTTATGTGCCACTTTGTAATTGATATGCAGAAGCTCTGTTTAGAATAGAATAGAATAGAATAGAATAGAATAGAATAGAATAGAATAGAATAGAATAGAATAGAATAGAATAGAATAGAATAGAATAGAACAGACCAGGTTGGAAGAGACCTTCAAGATTATCATGTCCAACCCATCAACTAATCCAACCCACCTAAACAACTAAACCATGGCACCAAGCACCCCATCAAGTCTCCTCCTGAACACCTCCAATGATGGTGACTCCACCACCCCTCCGGACAGCCCATTCCAATGGGCAATTAATTTAATTCCAAAGCAGATTATTATTACTTTAAATTTGTAGCCTTCTTGATTTTGTAACTTCTGAGACATGCTAAATTATATTACAATGGTTATTCATTAGTAACCATCATTCAAATGTTCAGCAACAACCAAGACTAATATGACAAGTGTGAACACAGCCTCTGCCTTGGCGTACCATCCACGTATGAAAGATAAACTGAACCAGACCCTTCAGCTCTGAATTCCTTACATAAAAAACATCACTTTGAGAGTGGTAGAGCACCAGAACACTCTGCTCAGACATGTTGTGGAGTTTCTGTCTCTAGAGACATTGAAAACCAGCCTGGACATGTTCCTATGTCACTTATTTCAGGTAATTCTGAGGTAGCAGTGGGGATGGACTGGATGATCTTCAGATGTCCCTTCCAACTCCTCCCATTCTGTGATTCTGTGGTTCTGTTATTAGAATAGAATAGAACAGAAAACAGAACAGAACAGAACAGAACAGAACAGAACAGAACAGAACAGAATAGAATAGAATAGAATAGAATAGAATAGAATAGAATAGAATAGAATAGAATAGAATAGAATAGAATAGAATAGAATTACCCAGAGTGGAAGAGACCTTTGAGATCATCAAGTCCAACCTATCATCCAACACCATCTAACCAACTAAACCATGGCACCAAGTGCATCATCCAGTCTCCTCTTACACACCTCCAGTGATGGTGACTCCACCACCTCCCTGGGCAGCACACTCCAATGACCAATCACTCTTTCTGTGAAGAACTTCTTCCTACCATCCAGCCTAAACCTCCCCTGGTGCAGCTTGAGACTGTGTCCTCTTGTTCTGGTGCTGGTTGCCTGGGAGAAGAGACCAACCCCCATCTGGCTACAACCTCCCTTCAGGTAGTTGTAGGCAGCAATAAGGTCTCCCCTGAGCCTCCTCTTCTCCAGGCTAAGCAATCCCATCTCCCTCAGCCTCTCCTCACAGGGCTTGTGCTCCAACCCTCTCCCCAGCTTTGTTACCCTTCTCTGGACATGTTCCAGCAAGTCAATATCTTTCCTAAACTGAGGGGCTCAGAACTGGACACAGGACTCTGCGAAATAAAGCAAGAAATTCCTTCCAACAAATGAACACAAATATTTCAACAACATTTTTGAGGGATTTTCAAATAACATTGATACTGACACCGAGCAGAAAGCATGATTATGGTAATATACCGAGTATATATATGGTCATAATGTTAGCAGCTGCATTATTTATTAATTTCTTATATGGTCATGCGCCAGAGCACCTTTTAATTTCTTCTTCCTCATTGCCACTAAAGGTGAAGGTGCCCTGATGAAATTGACTTGTTTAGTCAAGTGGCAAAATGTTAATTAGTTTTCATAAAAGATTAATCTATTGAGTTCTAAGTAAGTAAATTTATTCCAGATTTCTTAAAACAAAACAAAACACTTACACTGTGATGCACTTTGAATGAGCAAGCCAGGTCTCTGGAAAATGCCACAAAGTTTTAGGCTCCAGGTGAGGAGAAAGTTCTTCACAGAGAGAGTTGTTAGCCATTGGAATGGGCTGCCCAGGGAGGTGGTGGAGTCCTCGTCCCTGGAGGTGTTCAAGAGGGGATTGGACGTGACACTTGAAGACATGGCTTACTTAGTCATGAGGTGTTGGGTGAGAGGTTGGACTTGATGATCTTTGAGGTCTTTTCCAAACTTGTTGATTCTATGATTGTATGATTTCCTGGGGATACTGTTCCACATCACTAGGTAGTTAAAAGGTTAGAACACAAGGCAGTATGACAGGGAGAAAAGCATGAGATATTACTGTTTTGATGCAGTTTGAACACATTTATACAGCTCATTATCACCAAAACCTAGTCCAATGGGTTTCCTTAATTCCTAGTCTTTATCATGGTAATTTTTTTTTGGCTTATCACATCTTAAAAGAAATTAAAAGCAATCTGCCTTAGACAAAGGGAAGAGTTGATAATAATTAGGATCATAGGATGTTAGGGGTTGGAAGGGACTTTCAAAGATCACTGAGTCCATATTCTGTTAATAAAACACAAATATGAGCAGTTACAGAAAACTGATAGGGGGAGGAAAAGGATGTCAAGAGAGTGATTTGTACCTGGAGACATTTACCAAATATGGAGAAGATTTTAACAAGAGGGAGATGAATATGGCTTATTTCTACCCAGGGGAAAAAAAAAAAAAAAACACACACAACAAAACAGAACAAAAACCTCACAAGTGCTAAAAAGGTTGTTTACAAGAAATTTTGGCCACAGCAACCCCAGGCAGTGCTACAGGCTGGGGATATAGTGGCTGGATAGCAGCCATGCAGAAAGGGACCTCCGGGTACTGGTTGATAGTAGGCTGAACACGAGCCATCAGTGTGCCCAGGTGGCCACAAAAGCCAATGGCATCCTGGCCTGCATCAAGAATAGTGTGGCCAGCATGAGCATGTACCCCTGTACTCAGCACTGGTTAGGCCACACCTTGAGTCCTGTGTCCAGTTCTGGGCCCCTCAGTTTAGGAAAGATGTTGAGT